>NC_088423.1:84490024-84615024 GCF_034236695.1 Oncorhynchus nerka
CATTATGGCATTGAGGACTTTGTTTTCCTCACAGATAGATAACTCTAATACCAATCAGTCACAGTGACTGGCTAGGACTGCAGAATGTTAAAACACTACTTTGTGGCATTAAGCATTCTCTGGATGCTTAACCGGGCCGGACAATTTGGAATTAAAGAGCAGAGCATGTTGTCTTCAGCCATCATGGGAATCACCAGCCAGACACCTTGTTATCTCCTGGAGACATTGTTCTGTCTGCCTGCCCAAGGGAGGACTACAGACAAGTGGTTCTGGGCCTGGACAGAGCTGAGGTGGAGAGTTGGGGGTGTATTGGTCAAACAGCTACTCTCTCTCTACACACATACAGTATATCACAATGCACTCCTGTGCTTCCTGTTCACCCATGACTGCGTGGCCACGCACGCACGTCTCTAACTCAATCATTAAGTTTGCAGACGACACAACAGTGGTAGGCCTGATTACCAACAATGACGAGACATGAAGGAAGTGAGGGCCCTGGCAGAGTTGTGCCAGAAAAATAACCTCTCCCTCAACAGCAACAAAATGAAGGAAATGATCGTGGACTTCAGGAGACAGCAGAGGGAGCACGCCCCCATCCATATCGACGGGGCCGCAGTGGAGTAGGTGGAAAGCTTCAAGTTCCTCGGCGTACACATCACTGACAATCTGAAAAGGTCCACCCACACAGACAGTGTGGTGAAGAAGCCGCCAGCGCCTCAACAGCGCCTCTTCAACCTCAGGAGGGTGAAGAAATTTGGCTTGGAACATAAGACCCTCACTAACTTTTACAGATGCACCATTGAGAGCATCCTGTCGGGCTGTATCAACGCCTGGTACGGCTACTGCACCATCCGCAACCGCAGGGCTCTCCAGAGGGTGGTGCGGTCTGGCCAATGCATCACCAGGGGCATACTGCCTGCCCTACAGGATATCTACAGCACCTGGTGTCACAGGAAGGCCAAGAAGATCATCAAGGACCTCAGCCCCCCGAGCCAAGGCCTTTTCACCCCTCTACTATCCCCTCTACTACCCCTCTACATCTGCTGCCCTATTTACATAGTCATGGAACATTAATGGCACTTTAATAATTATAAATTGGATGTAATAAATGTATCACTAGCCACTTTAAACAATGCCACTTTATATAATGTTTACATACCCTACATTACTCATCTCATATGTATATACTTCACTCCATACCATCTACTGCATCTTGCCTATGCCGTTTGGCCATCGCTCATCCATATATTTTTATGTACATATTCTTATTCATTCCTCTACACTTGTGTGTATAAGGTAGTTGTTGTGAAAAAGTTAGGTGACTTGTTAGATATTACTGCATGGTCGGAACTAGAAGCACAAGCATTTCGCTACACTCGCATTAACATCTGCTAACCATGTATGTGACAAATACAATTTGATTTGATTTGACATATTGCGTAATTTTATGGCTGGTTATGACACCTACATAAAAGTGTAAAAACCCACAAGGCAAAACATTCCATTTCACCATAGCCTACGTGAGTATGTTTATGTTATAACATTTTTGGGGAAACTGACCATATTAAATTATCATTGTAATTGCGTACACATTGATGTCAGACATGCACCTACCCCAATGCTCTGTTGCTGATGACTGGGATGAATGCAGGAGCAGGACAAGACACCCTCTTTTTGACTGATGACTGACATAAGGGCATGTACGTGACAGGCCTATCTGGTTTATATGATTATGATTTTTAAATATTTTTAAAATATTTTTTTATTTAACCTTTATTTAACCAGGAAGGGCTCATTGAGATTTAAAATATCTTTTTCAAGAGCATCCTCGCCAAGATAGGCAGCACCAAGTCATTACAAAAATTACAGACAAACAACATGAAAAACTACAAGTAATCTAGTAAAAACTATAGAATTCACAAGAGTATAACAAAATCAAAAACAGCAATTTAAAAACATTGACAGGTCTGGGAATCAGTCTCAAGATCATTCATCAGTGATTCTAAAATACCAATCGGGACAAGTTCTTCCAGTTTAAAAGTATTTTGTAAGGCGTTCCAAGACGATGGCGCAGAGGACGTAAAAGCCCTTTTACCAAATTCAGTTCGGACGTTTGGAACAGTTAGCAGGATAAAGTCCAGCAAACAAAGAGAGAGTACCCACCACATTTCTGAACAATAAAAATGCCCAAATAAAAAGGTAGTAAACCCAAAATGGCTATGTAAATAAAAGTATACCAGTGACTGAGCCTACCAGTGACTAGAGAAGGCCAGCCAACCCTGGTATACAAAGTGCAGTGGTGCGTAAGGGTTTTTGCAGTTTAAAATATATCTCAAAGTACCATGGTAAAGGGTGTCAATTGATCTCAAACACTGAGCGGAAGCATTCATATATAAAATATCCCCATAGTCTAGTAAAGGCATAAATGTAGCTGATACTAGCCTCCTTCTGGCTTCAAAAGAAAAACAGGTCTTATTCCTAAAATAATATCCCAATTTCAGCTTCAATTTTTTTTGTAAGTTGTTGAATATGCAATTTAAAAGAGAGGCCGTCATCAATTAAAATTCCAAGATATTTATATGAGGTTACAACCTCAATCTCCTTGCCCTGACAGGTAGTAATAGGTTAAAGGTTCAGAGGTCTATTTCTTGCTTTAGAAAACACCATTAGTTTAGTTTTGTCAGTATTGAGGATAAGCTTCAATTGACACAAGATATGTTGAACAGTATAAAAAGCAGTTTGCATGTTCTGGAAAGCTTTTGTAAGAGACGAGGCACAACAGTAAATAACATAAAATGAAGTTGCGCATTTTGGAATTGTTTGTCTAAATCATTTATAGAAATAGTGAATAAGAGAGGACCAAGTACAGAGCCCTGGGACACACCATTAAAGACAGACAATTTAACAGACATGAGCCCATCAAATTGAGTGCACTGAGTTCTATCAGACAGATAGTTAGCAAACCATGCAATTGCATGCTCTGAAAGACCTACACTCGACAATCTCTGCCTTAGTATAGCATGATCAACTGTATCAAAAGCCTTAGAGAGATCAATAAAAAGTGAGACAGAGTGCTGTTTTTTGTCAAGGGCTTCAGTGATATCATTTAAAACCTTAATGGCTGCTGTAATTGTGCTATGCTTCTTCCTGAAGCCCGATTGGTACATTGATAAAAATAGAGTTAGTAAATAAACTCTTTTAGCTGTTCACTCAGAAGGGTTTCAAGTATTTTCACCAGGGGTGACAGCTTTGAGATTGGCCTATAACCATTTAAAAGAGTTGGATCTCCCCATTTTAAAAGTGGTAGGACAAATGCTGATTTCCAGATCTTTGGAATTTCATTACATTCCAGGGTTAGATTGAACAGAGATGTAAGTGGTTCAGCTATGAAATCAGCTGCCATATTTAAAAAGCAGGGATCCAAAAGATCAGGACCTGCAGGCTTTCTCTGATATAAGGATTTCAGGGCTTTATGTACCACCTGCACTGAGAATGGCAAAAAGCTAAAAGTTTGACCAGCTCTCACTGGTTCATCCACACAGGGTTGTACAGAGACAGAGGACACTGAATCAAACAGCCTACCAGATGATACAAAGTTCTCATTGAAACAATTCAGCATTTCAGTTTTGTCATATACAGCAACAGAGTCCTTCAAAACACATGACGGTAATTCATTAACGTTACTGTTACCAGACATAGACTTAATAGCCTTCCAAAACCTTCTAGGGTCATTCAGGTTATTAGTGGTAACAGACATAAAATATTCAGACTTGGTCTTCCTGAGAAGAAAAGAACACTTGTTTCATAGCTGCCTAAAAATAAGCCAATCAGCATCAGAACGTGATTTCCTTGCTTTAGCCCAGGCTAGATTACAGTCGTGAATAATACAAGACAGATCAGAAGAAAACCATGGATTATCCTGCCCTTTAACCCTGAACCTGCGGAATGGGGCATGTTTGTTTACTATTTGGAAAAAACCATCATGAAAGAATTTCCAGGCAGTTTCCACATCAGGAATAAGCTCAATCTGCTCCAGTCAAAATAAAACAAATCACGAAAGAAAGCCTGCTCATTAAAACACTTCAAATTTCTCTTACGAATAAAATGTGGGTTTGTCTTTGGAACCTCAGTATTTCTAACAGAAACAACAGCACAATGGTCACTTAAATCATTACAAAAAACACCAACCGCAGAATATTTATGTGGAACATTTGTCAATATCAAATCAATCAGGGTAGATGTAATCTAGGCATTTAAGATTTGGGCGAGTGGGTGAGTTAATCAACTTGGTAAGATTCATAGAACAACAAAACATTTTTAAATCATCAGACACCGGCTTTAACCAACACCAGTTGAGATCACCAATCAAGATCATGTCACTGTAAAGAAGTTTAGACATAAGGTGCGTCAAAGAAGAAAATGCATCATTGAGAGCAGAGGGGGTTCTATAACAGCCAATCACAGTCATAGAGAGCAGAGGGGGGTATATAACAGCCAATCACAGTTATAGAGAGCAGAGGGGGGTCTATAACAGCCAATCACAGTTATAGAGAGCAGAGGGGGGTCTATAACAGCCAATCACAGTCATAGAGAGCAGAGGGGGGTCTATAACAGCCAATCACAGTTATAGAGAGCAGAGGGGGGTCAATAACAGCCAATCACAGTTATAGAGAGCAGAGGGGGGTCTATAACAGCCAATCACAGTTATAGAGAGCAGAGGGGGGTCTATAACAGGCAATCACAGTTATAGAGAGCAGAGGGGGGTCTATAACAGCCAATCACAGTTATAGAGAGCAGAGGGGGTTCTATAACAGCCAATCACAGTCATAGAGAGCAGAGGGGGTTCTATAACAGCCAATCACAGTTATAGAGAGACCATTTGAAACCTCAATATTCAAAGCAAGAAATTCCAACTGTTTACAAATAGTTTCAGACTTTGCCACACTTACAAGGAATTTAGTTTTTACATATATAGCCACACCCCCACCTTTCTTAACCCGATCAGTGCGATAAACATTGTAACCACTTATACAAATATCCTTATCAAAAACAGACTTGCTGAGCCAGGTTTCAGAAAACACAATTACATCAGCATCAGTTGACTTAGCCCAAATCAAGCCCCATCAATTATTTTGACAACAATTACATCAGCATCAGTTGATTTAGGCCAAATCAAGCCCCATCAATTCTTTTGACAACAATTACATCAGCATCAGTTGATTTAGCCCAAATCAAGCCCCATCAATTTTTACATTTAAATGAAAAATACCAAAACTAGATCATTGTATATCAGGGCAATGATGGTCATAATGCTTCTTGACAGTGTCATAAAGTGTATTTTCTTATTTCAAGTAAAGTGACACAGTATAGTCATAATGCTTCTTGACAGTGTCATAAAGTGTATTTTCTTATTTCAAGTAAAGTGACACAGGATGGTCATTACATTTACATTTAAGTCATTTAGCAGACGCTCTTATCCAGAGCGACTCTTGACAGTGTCATAAAGTGTATTTTCTTATATCAAGTAAAGTGACACAGGATGGTCATAATGCTTCTTGACAGTGTCATAAAGTGTATTTTCTTATATCAAGTAAAGTGACACAGGATGGTCATAATGCTTCTTGACAGTGTCATAAAGTGTATTTTCTTATTTCAAGTAAAGTGACACAGGATGGTCATAATGCTTCTTGACAGTGTCATAAAGTGTATTTTCTTATATCAAGTAAAGTGACACAGGATGGTCATAATGCTTCTTGACAGTGTCATAAAGTGTATTTTCTTATATCAAGTAAAGTGACACAGGATGGTCATAATGCTTCTTCACAGTGTCATAAAGTGTATTTTCTTATTTCAAGTAAAGTGACACAGGATGGTCATAATGCTTCTTGACAGTGTCATAAAGTGTATTTTCTTATTTCAAGTAAAGTGACACAGTATAGTCATAATGCTTCTTGACAGTGTCATAAAGTGTATTTTCTTATTTCAAGTAAAGTGACACAGGATGGTCATAATGCTTCTTGACAGTGTCATAAAGTGTATTTTCTTATTTCAAGTAAAGTGACACAGGATGTTCATAATGCTTCTTCACAGTGTCATAAAGTGTATTTCCTTAGTCCAAGTAAAGGGACACAGGATGGTCATAATGCTTCTTCACAGTGTCATAAAGTGTATTTTCTTATTTCAAGTAAAGTGACACAGGATGGTCATAATGCTTCTTCACAGTGTCATAAAGTGTATTTTCTTAGTCCAAGTAAAGTGACACAGGATGGTCATAATGCTTCGTGGCAGTGTCATAAAATGTATTTTCTACAAGTTATTTAAAATATGATGAAAAAAACATGACTGTAAAGAATTCATTACAACAACAAACGATTTAAGAAACAAACTTTCAGGTGAAAGGAAACTTCTTGGCAGAGAAAAAACACATTTGAATAAAAGTGGGTTTTGACACTCTTATGTAGGTGTCATAACCAGCCATAAAGTAACACAATATATGTCACAACACGTGTAACTATATGGGTCATATCAGTGTTATGACCACATTCTGTCAGGTTATGACAAGTTATGTCAGCTGTTGACATATTAGGACATGGTTATGACTGTCATAAAGTGCCATGACACTGGGTGTCAAGTGAAGTGTTGCCAAAATTTGACTTGATTTGAAGGTTGAGATTAAACTTTACTGTAGTTGTGTTTTGCTGAGTCTCCTAATTGTCCTACCTCTGCATATGTAGACAAATGCTATAGGAAGTCTCCAAGGATATATGTGTGTTCCTGAGATTGTACAGTTTCAACACCTTATCCAACACATGGAGTATAGGCTAATCAGTGCAGAGCCCACAACGGGCCCTCCAAATAGACCCAGCCTCCCCGCTCTGTTGCCACATCCTGACCCCCCCACCACCCCCCACCACCTTGACAGGAGGGAAGAGGCAGGGAGAGCCATAGCAGCGGTGGTGGTTGATATTCACAGACATGCAAAGTGTGAGATTGCTTTTCTGGCTAAGAGGGAAAGAGATCAACTGTCCTGGGAAAAACCTATTAGCTCAGAGCAGCTTGTCAGCTTCACTGCAGAAGCAGGTAGATCTATCTCACTTTAACCTGTATTAAAAGGCTATTTCTCTGGCAAAGTACATCTTGAATTTTAAAACATATTTTTCTGCAGTGGGTGAAATGAAACTTCCCTGGCTGGATCATGTGTCATCAAACTTCCCTGGCTGGATCATGTGTCATCAAACTTCCCTGGCTGGATCATGTGTCATCAAACTTCCCTGGCTGGATCATGTGTCATCAAACTTCCCTGGCTGGATCATGTGTCATCAAACTTCCCTGGCTGGATCATGTGTCATCAAACTTCCCTGGCTGGATCATGTGTCATCAAACTTCCCTGGCTGGATCATGTGTCATCAAACTTCCCTGGCTGGATCATGTGTCATCAAACTTCCCTGGCTGGATCATGTGTCATCAAACTTCCCTGGCTGGATCATGAACAGGGTGTGTGTTGAGGATTGAGAGTGTGATCAGGACTAAAATCTTGTGTAATTACATCAGATGCTTGATGAATTCTGGGGGGAGATACAGTATGTTAGAAAACATGCTACAATGAGGAGCAGAAGCAGGATGGTAGCTCCACCCCTCTTCTGCAAGTTTATGGGCCAAATCTCCCCTCCCCTTCTGAAATTCTAAAGCTGTAGGCACCTGCGAAGTCTTGATTTCTCCAAATGATCAGTGAGGAAAAATCTGTGCACCGGAACAAAGTTCCTCATTAGTTGTCACATCCCACAGTCTGTTGACAGAAGCTACGATACCATTTATGTTACATGCGTCTGTCCACGAGAGATTAGGATCAGGTGAAGTTTGATAGAGGTGAGGGACGTACGTATGTCAAAGTCCTATGAGTTTTTGAAGCTTGATATCAAGTGACACTACAACTGGGTGGTTTGATTCCTGAATGCTGATTGGCTGACAGCCATGGTATACACAATAGCATTTATATTAGAATTAAGCCATAAGGACCTCAGGGGTTTGTGGTATCTGGCCAATACACTATGGCTAAGGGCTATATCCAGGCACTCCACGTTGCGTTGTGTTCAAGAACAGCCCTTAGCCGTAGTATATTGGTCATATACCACACCTCTGGCCTTATGGCTTAATTCTAATCGAAATGCTATTGTGTTAAAAATATACAGTATCCTTCATGTACACGTTTACCTATTGATGCATCCAGAATGACCTTCTAGGGCTCACTCCCACCACTGTTGTGCCACACAGGTCCACTGTTGGGTAGGGCTCAGGGTAGTCAAGGGCCTGTCCACTTTACTCACAAGTTAAGCATTCATTCCTGTCCACTGTTGGGTAGGGCTCACATTCATTCAGACATTACAGATGAGTGGATTACACTGTTTTGATATTGAATAATGCGCTGTTGGGTAGGGCTCACAAGTTAAGCATTCAGTGTACCTGTCCACTGTTGGGTAGGGCTCACAAGTTAAGCATTCAGTGTACCTGTCCACTGTTGGGTAGGGCTCACAAGTTAAGCATTCAGTGTACCTGTCCACTGTTGGGTAGGGCTCACAAGTTAAGCATTCAGTGTACCTGTCCACTGTTGGGTAGGGCTCACAAGTTAAGCATTCAGTGTACCTGTCCACTGTTGGGTAGGGCTCCACTGTTGGGTAGTTAAGCATTCAGTGTACCTGTCCACTGTTGGGTAGGGCTCACAAGTTAAGCATTCAGTGTACCTGTCCACTGTTGGGCAAGCATTCAGTGTACCTGTCCACTGTTGGGTAGGGCTCACAAGTTAAGCATTCAGTGTACCTGTCCACTGTTGGGTAGGGCTCACAAGTTAAGCATTCAGTGTACCTGTCCACTGTTGGGTAGGGCTCACAAGTTAAGCATTCAGTGTCCACTGTTGTGTAGGGCTCACTGTTAAGCATTCAGTGTACCTGTCCACTGTTGGGTAGGGCTCATTTAAGCATTCAGTGTACCTGTCCACTGTTGGGTAGGGCTCACAAGTTAAGCATTCAGTGTACCTGTCCACTGTTGGGTAGGGCTCACAAGTTAAGCATTCAGTGTACCTGTCCACTGTTGGGTAGGGCTCACAAGTTAAGCATTCAGTGTCCTGTCCAGTGGGTACCTGTCCACCTGTTGGGTAGGGCTCACAAGTTAAGCATTCAGTGTACCTGTCCATTCAGTGTACCAGTGTACCACTGTTGGGTAGGGCTCATTCAGTGTACCTGTCCACTGTTAAGCATTCAGTGTACCTGTCCACTGTTGGGTAGAGCTCACATTCAGTTAAGCATTCAGTGTACCTGTCCACTGTTGGGTAGGTCTTCAGTGTACCTGTCCACTGTTGGGTAGGGCTCAGCATTCAGTGTACCTGTCCACTGTTGGGTAGGGCTCACAAGTTAAGCATTCAGTGTACCTGTCCACTGTTGGGTAGGGCTCAGGGCTCATTCAGTGTACCTGTCCACTGTTGGGTAAGCATTCAGTGTACCTGTCCACTGTTGGGTAGGTCTTACAAGTTAAGCATTCAGTGTACCTGTCCACTGTTGGGTAGGGCTCACAAGTTAAGCATTCAGTGTACCTGTCCACTGTTGGGTAGGGCTCACAAGTTAAGCATTCAGTGTACCTGTCCACTGTTGGGTAGGGCTCACAAGTTAAGCATTCAGTGTACCTGTCCACTGTTGTAGGGCTCACAAGGGCTCACAAGTTAAGCATTCAGTGTACCTGTCCACTGTTGGGTAGGCTGTTGCATTCAGTGTACCTGTCCACTGTTGGGTAGGGCTCACAAGTTAAGCATTCAGTGTTGGGTACCTGTCCACTGTTGTCCACTGTAGGGCTCACAAGTTAAGCATTCAGTGTACCTGTCCACTGTTGGGTAGGGCCACTGTTGTGTAGGGCTCACAAGTTAAGCATTCAGTGTACCTGTCCACTGTTGGGTAGGGCTCACAAGTTAAGCATTCAGTGTACCTGTCCACTGTTCAGTGTACCTGTCCACTGTTGGCTCACAAGTTAAGCATTCAGTGTACCTGTCCACTGTTGTGTAGGGCTCACAAGTTAAGCATTCAGTGTACCTGTCCACTGTTGTGTAGGGCTCACAAGTTAAGCATTCAGTGTACCTGTCCACTGTTGTGTAGGGCTCACAAGTTAAGCATTCAGTGTACCTGTCCATGTGAAAATACAAGTTGAAACTTGATCATCCTCAACCCAGATCATCTTCATTGTTAGCCATGTTAACAAATCTCAGGAGCAGGACTCATTGTTGTTTGTTGCTCTGCTAAATAAATAGAATAGTGCCCCTGTGGGCTGCTTGGAACACTAATTCACTAACCCTGTAGGAGAGATACCACTGTAGTTACTATAACAACAACTGGGTTACAGAGGGCAGGGTTGTCTCCAACCCAGGCTGAGAAACAATCATTATTATTCATTATACAGTAGAATTGATGTAGTTCTAATAGTAACTGTCCATTTTCATTGCTAGAACACATAAATTATCCTCTCCACGCTTGCTTTAGTAGAAGCCTTTGTATGTGGGCCCAGGCAGCGAAACCTAGCTGGCGGGAACTAGTGTTTTTGTGGGGAGAAGTTTGAGAGGCACGCCACCCTGCCATGGTTGACTTCATATTTGTCAGTTGCGATTGAATTTGGAATCAGCCAAGGGGGGAGTAAGTTGTCATTTGGACTACACGTTTTAGTTCACTGCCTGCGAGGAAGGGAGTTTTAGTTCACTGCCTGTGAGGGAGGAAGTTTTAATTCACTGCCCTGTGAGGGGGAAGGTTTTGTTCACTGCCCTCACCTCAGATTCACATTCAACTCCTCCAGTTGAGGTTTTCGTTGGTGGAAGAAGGTGAGGACCAAAGCGCAGCGTGGTAAGTGTTCATGATTATTTAATAGAACAGAACACTGAATGACAAAAACAACAAGAGACCGAAATGAACCCGAAACAGTTCTGTCTGGTAAAGACACAAAACAGAAAACAACCACCCACAAACAAGAGTGGGAAAACAGGCTACCTAAGTATGGTTCTCAATCAGAGACAACGAATGACACCTGCCTCTGATTGAGAACCAGACCATGCCAAACACATAGAAATATAACAACATAGAAAACAAACATCGAATGCCCACCCCAATTCACACCCTGACCAACCTAAAATAGAAACATACAAAAGGAACTAAGGTCAGGCATCGGACAGCGTATTGTTCAAAGCTTCGTAAACCACAGGTGTAGACTAACATTGAAATGCAAACAGAAAAACATATAAATAATAACACAAGGAATATATACACAATGAGTAACGGTAACTTGGCTAAATACACGGGGTACCAGTACTGAGTCGATGTACAGGGGTACGAGGTAATTGAGGTCGATATGTACATTTAGGTAGGGGTAAAGTGACTAGGCAACAGGATAGATAGTAAACAGTAACAGCAGCGTATGTGATGAGTCAAGAGTGCAATACAGATAGTACGGGTAGCTATTTGTTAACTATTTACAGCAACTAGCTTAGCAGTCTTATTGTTGGTTGGAGGTAGATGCTGTTCAGGGTCCTGTTGGTTCCAGACTTGGTGCATCGGTACCGCTTGCCATGCGGAAGCAGAGAGAACAGTATATGACTTGGGTGGCTGGAGTCAGACCATTTTTAGGGCCTTCCTCTGACACCACTTGGTATAGAAGTCCAGGAAGGCAGGGAGCTAGGCCCCAGTGATGTACTAGGCCGTACACACTACCTTCTGTAGCGCCTTCTGTCAGATGCCAAGCAGTTGACATACCAAGAGGTGATGCAGCCAGTCAAGATGCTCTCAATGGTGCAGCTATATAACTTTTTGAGGATCTGAAGGCTCATGCTGAATCTTTTCAGCCTCCTGGGTGGAAGAGGCGTTATCGTGCTCTCTTCATGACTGTGTTGGTGTGTGTGGAACATGATAATTCCTTAGTGATGTGGACACCGATAAACTTGAAGCTCTCAACCTGCTACACTACAGCCTGTCGATGTGGATGGGGGCGTGCTCGGCCAACCATTTCCTGTAGTCCACGATCAATTCCTTTGTCTTGCTGACATTGTGGGAGATGTTCTTGTCCTGGCACCATACTGCCAGGTCTCTGACCTCCTTCCAGTAGGCTGTGTCATTGTCGTCGGTGACCATCGTGTCATCTGCAAACTTAATGAAGGTGTTAGAGTTGTGCATGGCCACGCAGTCGTGGGTGAACAGAGAGTACAGGAGGGGACTAAGCACGCACCCCTGAGGGGCCCCTGAACAGTGTCAGGTGGGATGTTTTTTGCTACCCTCACCACCTGGGGGCGGCCTGTTAGGAAGTCCAGGATCCAGTTGCAGAAGGAGGTGTTTAATCCCAGGGTCCTTAGTTTAGTAATGATCTTAAGCTTCAGTTAGTCAGAAGTTGGACTCTATACATTATCAAAGGGGCCTTCTCCGCGCCACAGCAGCAATGAGATTTGTGCTATCTGAAGGATTGTTTATGAATTTGAATGCCATAATATAGTTCAGAGAAAGGTGTCCAGTCAATACCACAAGAAGTTCAGTTCAGTGAAAGACTTCCAGTCAATACAATACAATACCTTAAGAATACCTCAATACTTCTGAGTTGGTCCTCAATTGTTCTCTCTCTCTCTCTCTCTCTAGTCACTCGGGAGCCAGTGAGTAGGTCTATATTTCCTGGAATGATCTAAAAGGTCACGTCCTGATAATGTGTTTCAAGGGAAGGAAGGGAGGAAAGGGAAATGAAGGCAGCTCATCCTCCTGTTCCCCCTGATTTTGCTGTGATCCTTGAGCAAATAGTCTGTGTTATACAAATCATCTGTGATTGGCTGATAAGGACTGTTCTAATCCGAGCCCTGATGAAGGAAAATAAGAGATCAGAGAGAAAGAGGTGGCGTATCATCTACTGCAGTCAGTCAGTGTGTGTAGGAGTTGCAGTCTTTTATCATGGACCGTCTGCACTCTGAGGGAGGGATGTTGGCTGATTGCTGTGTTTAGCCCCACACTCCTTGCCCGCTCCGCTCGGTCATATTGATAGCATGATTTAATCTACCTCCTCTGTTTCCCTGTCCAGCCCAGCTCAATCTCCCCCCACCAGGGCTCCACTGATGCCGTTATCAACCTGTCCTAAGCAGACGTGTGAAGAGACAGAGAGACAGGAAGAGAGCACCATTGAAAGAGATAGAGGGAGAGTGTATGAAAGACAGGAAGAAATAGAGAGACAGGAATAATGCATAAAAGAGAAAGGGTGAGAGAGTGTCAGAGTGTGTTCCTTTGGGACATCCATGTCCAGACATGAGTTAAGGACATAAGTGCTGTCCATATTTAGGCTGTCTGGTGTGTCATTGTTTTGTTGACTCCTCAGAGTGTAGCCTATGTGATGTCATGTCCATGATGAACCCCTTTCTGCAGGCCCTCGTCTGTGACATAGTCTGGTGTTGGTCTTTCCTTGAGTGGATGAGTGAAGAGGGCTCGATTCAATCCGTATCGCAGAAGTTCAGTGCTATAGCGCGATTGAAATTTAAAGGCATTCCCAGTAATCGCTGCAATCAGAAATTACCTTTAATTGAATCGGGGTATAGGGTTAAACTTCCTCTATATGGATTGAATCAAGCCCCTGATGTCTTTATTGTCTGTTGACCTACTGTTTGCAAAAACATACAGGGCTGACTTTCTAAAGAACGTGCCTACTCCTGGCCCCATCCACAGGGCACGAGTGGTCACTGAATGGTTTGGTAACTGAATGGTTTGATGAGCATGAAAACGATGTAAACGATATGCCATGGCCGTCTCAGTCACCAGATCTCAACCCAATTGAACACTTACTGTATGGGAGATTCTGGAGTGGCGCCTGAGACTGCGTTTTCCACCATCATAAAAAAAACACACAAAATTATGGAATTTCTTGTGGACGAATGGTGTCACATCCTTCCAATAGTGTTCCAGACACTTGTAGAATCTCGTCTAAGGTGCATTGAAGCTGTTCTGGCTCGTGGTGGCCTAACACCCTATTAAGACGCTATGTTGGTGTTTTCTTTATTTTGGCAGTTACATGTTGTTACTCTCATGCAGTTTTTGCAGTTCTTTTAAAGTACCATTTCTCCTTTATTAATGATGCCCTGTAGTGTTTTTCAGCACATTCAGCTTGTGAACAGAGTAATTTATCTTTAATACTTTGTTTTACTACTCTTACTCAAGGCTTTTTATTGTTTGGGAGAAATGACCATATTTTACCCTCTCTGCGGAGGGCAGTATAAATGAACTATGAAAGATGCGTTCCTGAGATCGATTTTAATGTAGAATATAACTGCAGAGAATTGTCCCAAAGCAAATCAATGCAACCCCTTCAACTGTCAATTAAGGTCACCACCAGATGTTAGAAAGTCAAATGTTACACAATGGTGTGTAGGTCTATATCCATGAACTAAAGACAATACATCACTTTCACAGCTGGAGCCTTTTTGATGGGTTAAATCGAATCAAATCAAACTTTATTTGTGACATGTGCCGAATACAACAAGTGTAGACTTTACTATGAAATGCTTACTGACAAACCCTCAACCAACAGTGCAGTTCAAGAAGAGTTTTACCAAGTAGACTATTTACCAAGTAGGCTAAAATAAAAATTAACACTAAAAAGTAACACAATAAGAATAACAATGAGGTTATATACAAGGGGCACCAGTACAGAGTCAGTGTGCGGGGGTACAGGTTAGTTGAGGTCATTTGTACATGTAGGTAGGGGTGAAGTGACTATGCATAGATAATAAACAGTGAGTAGCAGCAGTGTACAAAAAGGAGGGTGGGGGGGTCAATGTAAATTGTCCCATGACGATTTTATTAATTCTTTGTCATTCTTATGGCTTGGGGGTAGAAGCTGTTGAGGAGCCTCTTGGTCCTAGACTTGGAGCTCCAGTACTGCTTGCCGTGCGCTAGCAGAGAAAACAGTCTATAACTTGGGTGACTGGAGTCTCAATTTTATGGGCTTTCCTCTGACACCTCCTATTATATATTAAAATCGTCTCCATTCCCTAATGTTATTTTGTTGGTATATACTTCACTTAGATGACTAGTGACATTGTCTTTCTTCTGTATCCCTGTGACAGATAGAACAGTAGAATGGATGGAGGTTTGCTTGTCCGGGGCTCCAATAAAAATGTCTACTAGTTGGAGGTACTCGAGAACTGGAGTTGGGAACCACTGTTTTAGTGGTTCATTTCCATACAGGATTAAGCCCAGTGTTTTACCCCAAAAACTCTGACTTTTCTGTTTCCATCTACGCGGGTCAGAACCCGGGTCTCACTGGGTCATGGATCCGGAAAACCTGCTCTCACTTGGGGCCAAAGCCAGGCCAGTGGTACTTTTCAGCTGGCATTTACATAACAATGGCTAACTGTGAACTTTTAACACCTTCTCACAAAGCAACTGTTTTGATTCTGCTCTTCAAGTCCCCACTGTCAGCCCTAGCTATGGAACTACAATTGACCCAGTATAACATAAGGGTGTGTACATTAGTCTAAAAGCTGCATTGGTCTCATGGTTTTTAGCACGGTCATGTTTGGAGCGTAAAACAGGGATTGAGGCCTAGCAGCTGGAGTTTGTTCTAAGAAAACATCCCCTGTAGGATGGTAACATACTGTATGCAGTCAGGTGGGGTGGTTGGAGATGTCTCATTATGTATCACCAGCAGGGTCTTGAGTAAGGTGTTTATAGACACTGAACACTGAAGACATCAGAAGACTTTGTGTACACTTTATTCTTTCATATCCAAGGTATTACTATTCTCCTAACAGCTGATCTGTGGCAGGTAGCCTATCGCTTAGGAGCGTTGGGCCACTAACCGAAAGGTCAGTTGTTCGATTCATCCAGCTGGCTAGGTGAAAAATCTGTATGTGCCCTTGAGCAAGGCACTTAACTATAATTGCTCCTGTAAGTTGCTTTGGATAAGAGTAAATGCCAAATGACAACAAACATGTACAAATCTGATTAGATCTGTCAAATCTATGGCAGTTTTCTAAAATGAGCTCTAGCATATGACTCCACCCTGCTGTCTGTCCCCTCTCCGTTGTGGAGATGAGATAGGAAATGAGGGGATGAGGAGATGCGGTGTCCAGGCCCAGGCTGGCATGGTGGTAACTGCATCCTGTGAGTCTGGCTGAGACACGGCCACTGACGGTAGAGAGAGAGAGAGAGCAGAGTCAACACCATCTGGACCACCATACACACTCCAGCCCCACCGAACCTCACCGAGCGCCAGAAAGATGATTGCTAACAGCGTGATTATGGCTCTATTAGATTAGCCTAGCATTGTTTACGGGCTTGTGGGTTTGCCCGTGCCAAGTGTACCTACCACATAGAGAGAGAGAGAGAGATTTTGTACATTGTTAAAACATCTGTATATATATATAATATGACATTTGTAATGTCTTTATTGTTTTGAAACTTCTGTATGTGTAATGTTAACTGTTCATTTTTATTGTTTTTCACTTTATATATTCACTTTATATATTATCTACCTCACTTGCTTTGGCAATGTTAACACATGTTTCCCATGCCAATAAAGCCCTTGAATTGAATTGAATTGAATTGAGAGAGAGAGAGAGAGAGAGAGAGAGAGAGAGGAGCAGAAGGAGGTGAGGGGAATTGTTCAGCAGCTGCTGTAAGAGTCCTTTACTCATTGCCTGGTGTTAGCCTACTCTGGGTGAAGTCTGAGTGAATGGAGGAGACAAATATGAATCCTTCAGAGAGGATGCCTGTTTGTCACTCACTGTGGTATAATTGGGCACATCCTGTAAGCACAGACAGACAAATGGTGTATCGTCCTCGTTTGCATGAGTAAGTAAGACACAGTTCACGTAACAATTCCCACATAATATTATGAGGCTCATACAGTATCACTTGCATATTCATATCCACATGTCGCTTAACATTTAGACTAAATGGCCCCATTTAAACATCTAAAGTCATTCCAGCCAAGACTCATTCCCTACTAATGACTCAACAACAGCAGCAGTTGCCCTCAACTGAGGATGTGATACATACAAGCATCTCTACCCTGGGAATATATGTGTGTGTGAGGGGGAATGCCCTGATAGCCACACGCCCAAATCCTCCAGGACTTCTCTTTTCTCATCTGCTCCCATGCCCGTGCCTTGGTCCTATCAGTAACAGCCCAATGGCCACTCTATACAACTCCTGCCTGACTGTATAAAAATATGATTTGGGGTCAATTCCATGTCAATGAATTTCAGTAAATTCAGGAAGTAAAATCATTTGAATTTCAGTTTACTTCCTGACTGGATTGAAATGGAATCAACACCAACCCTGATAAAAAAAAATCCATTCCACCGCCATTGATTCTGCCCACTGCCACTGATTGTTTTATCTCTAATTAGCACCATGCAAGGGAATGAACACATGATCACAGAAGTGGTGTGATTAGCCAAGCTCTCTGTATGCCAGACCCACTGCATGGGGAGCAGTGAAAGGTGTAGAAGAGGACGAGCCAAGTTTCCATTCTGGCTGGAGCTCTGGCATCGTTTCTCCTGTCTGTCTCCCACTGCTAATAGAGGGAGGGAACAGTGGGTCTGGGAAAGAGCTCTGTATAAGATTTTATCCATGTGTTTTCTTTCATTAACTTGAAATGTGTTACTGTTGTACGGAGTCTTCTAATATATAGTCAACCCCTTCATTGCCCTCTGAATAGAGTTGCTTTACTAATCCTCTCACTGATATGCCTGAGAGACAAGTCACCAACTCAAAGAGCCTCAGTGTCTTTCTGTCTTAATGCAGTCTCTGTTCTGTTCACACTCTTCCGCCTCCACTGCCCCGGCCCACCAAACCCAGGTTGGGTTTAGAAACTGGTTCACTACATTGCATTGATGCGGTTATATGTGTTAAATAGCACCCCCTGCTGGCAAACAGACGGAACATCAGTCAGTCTCTCCTCCTCTCTCCTCCTCTCTCCTCCTCCTCTCTCCTCTATCCCTCTCTCCTCCTCCTCTCTCCTCCTCTCTCCTCCTCCTCTCTCCTCCTCCTCTCTCCTCTCTTCTTCTCTCCAGGTCTAACTGGTTGAAGCCGTGCTGTGGGCGGAGGGTAGCCCTGTGGCAGGTGTGTCTGCTCAGTGCAGGCTTCAACTGTTTCCTGGTGGCCCTGGTCATCCTGGTGGTGGTCTTCTTGACCCTGGAACTCCTCATAGACACCAAGCATCTACAATGTAACTATCTTTCCCATTGACAGTAAAGGAGGATCCTTATACATTGTGTTCTAGTGACTGTAGAAAGTTAGACTTGGGTAGTCCTGTGCTTCCTTGATCCTGTGACCCATGTTTTGGGATTACAGCCCATAGAGACAATTATCATGATGCTGCATTAACATGCGTTCCAACCTGTTTTATAAGCATGATTACATTTCTTACCAATGAGAGGAAACTACAGCGACTAAAAGGCCCATATGAGAGAGAAACAGCATTGCCAACCGGGATAGTAAATGAGTCTATGAACTGGTCTCTACTCAACAGCACTGACTGTCTGGGCAGGTGTCATCATCGCATTACATTACGGACTGTAAGCCAAGGTTATATCCCGAATGGTATGCTATCCCCCATACACTGCACTACTTTTGATCAGAACCCTTTGTGCCCTGATCAAAAGTAGTGCACTATACAGGGAATAGGATACCGTTTGAGACACACCTCAAGAGACAGGTCTGTATTGACAGATGATCCTCTCTCTGCCCTGGAGACGACAGGACACCAGTCACAGATGCATTACCATAGACTCCGACTGTCCTGGCTGTCCTGTTGCCAGCTCTGGAAAGACACATGGAGGGAGTAGGAAGGAGGGAAGGAGGATGGGGGAGATGGGGAGATAAAGGGAGGGATAAATGGGCTGATGGACTGATGGATGGGGAAGGAGAAGTAGAGCGGGAGCATTCACTACACTGTTAGATGGAAAAGAGGAATAGTGGTAAAAGGCATGATGTAATATCAATGAGCCATTCTTCTGCCAGATTTTGAGAAAAAATAAATATGGCTGGACAGATGTAGACATTGACAGGACATGGTAGTGTTGCTCTTGATTCCATTAAGACAAGCAGTGAAAGTGGAATCATCCTTTAATATCCACATTTTTCTCTTTTGTTATTTATTCCAGTTGCCAATGCTATTCAATTTGCCAGCGTCATCCATTGGATCAGCCTTGCCATCCTTTCACTCTTCTTCACTGAGGTAATGACACACACACACACACACACACACACACACACACACACACACACACACACACACACACACACACACACACACACACACACACACACAAACACACACACACACAGAGGATTAAGTAATAATTCAAGAAGAGGTTAACAAGGTTTAGGGCTTGGGTTACAGTCATATGATCCAGCCAACACCTTATAACACTCCCTGACACTATAGATGAAAGGTGTCAGAGGGGAATGCTATTCAAGGTTTATATATTAAAAACGTTATTAAACACGAAACTATAGTTACTGTTCATACTGTTACTGTTCATACTGTATGATGAATGAGACAGGCCACTTTTACATTGTCACCCTTTCAACATGATTAGATTGTAACTCTATCATTTTCCTTTTCAAAATAAAGGACCCTCCCAACCCTGATTAGAATGTAACTCTATCATCCTCCTTTTCAAAATAAAGGACCCCCCAACCCAACACTAGTGTGTGTTACTGTACATACAGTAGATGTATGTAATGGATCAGGTAAGATCAGACAATTAGGAGAGCCATTGTACAGTGTTCAGGATCAATATCCTTTCCCACATTCTAATTGATCGAAAGACTTGTAAAAAGTACCCTTCAAAGATACAGTTGAAGTCGGAAGTTTACATACACGTAGGTTGGAGTCATTAAAACACGTTTTCAACCACTCCACACATTTTGCACCCATCCCTTTAGCGGGATCATTTTCATCAACACCCGCTCAATTGCAGAGCGTCAAATTCAAATTAAATTACTACAAATATTGAATTTTCATGAAATCACAAGTGCAATATAGCAAAACACAGCTTAGCTTGTTGTTAATCCACCTGGCGTGTCAGATTTCAATACAGCTTTTCGGCGAAAGCATAACAAGCGTTTATGTAAGAACATCTCTCTCAGTAGACAAAATATTACACACACCTAGCAGCCAAGTAGATTGGTCACGAAAGTCAGAAAAGCAATAGATTAAATCGCTTACCTTTGATGATCTTCGGATGTTTGCACTCACGAGACTTCCAGTTACACAATAAATGTTCCTTTTGTTCCATAAAGATTATTTTTATATCCAAAATACCTCCATTTGTTTGGCGCGTTATGTTCAGAAATCCACAGGCTCGAGCGGTCACGACATCGCAGACGACAATTCCAAATAGTATCCGTAATGTCCACAGAAACATGTCAACGTTTTTTATAATCAATCCTCTGGTTGTTTTTAAAATATATAATCGATAATATATCAACCGTGACTGTCGCTTTTTCAATAGGAGAGGGAAAGACAATGGCTGCCCCACTCTGTTGCGCAACCAAAACTCTGCGAACACCCAGCTATCACTGATGCGATGTCATCTTTCTCGCTCATTTTTCAAAATAAAAGCCTGAAACTATGTCTAAAGACTGTTGAGACCTTGAAGAAGCCATAGGAAAATGAATCTGGTTGATATCCCTTTAAATGAAGGCAAGGCATCCAATGGATGCTTTCAGGAAAAACAGCACTTCCTGGTTTGATTTTCCTCAGGTTTTCGCCTGCAATATCAGTTCTGTTATAATCACAGACAATATTTTGATAGTTTTGGAAACTTTAGAGTGTTTTCTATCCTAATCTGACAAATATATGCATATTCTAGTTTCTGGGCCTGAGAAATAGGCCGTTTCAAATGGGTACGTTTTTTTGCCAAAAACAAAAATCCTGCCCCCTACACTCAAGAAGTTAACAAACTATAGTTTTGGCAAGTCGGTTAGGACATCTACTTTGTGCATGACACAAGTCATTTTTTCAAAATAGTTTACAGACAGATTATTTCACTTACAATTCACTGTATCACAATTCCGGTGGGTCAGAGGTTTACATACACTGAGTTGACTGTGCCTTTAAACAGCTTGTAAAATTCCAGAAAATTATGTCATGGCTTTAGAAGCTTCTGATAGGCTAATTGACATCATTTGAGTCAATTGGAGGTGTACCTGTGGATGTATTTCAAGGCCTACCTTCAAGCTCAGTGCCTCTTTGTTTGACATCATTGGAAAATCAAAAGAAATCAGCCAAGACCTCAGAAAAAACGTGTAGACCTCCACAAGTCTGGTTCATCATTGGGAGCAATTTCCAAACATTTAACATTTACATTTAAGTCATTTAGCAGACGCTCTTATCCAGAGCGACTTACAAATTGGTGCATTCACCTTATGACATCCAGTGGAACAGTAGTGCATCTAAATCTTTTAAGGGGGTGAGAGGGATTACTTTATCCTATCCTAGGTATTCCTTAAAGAGGTGGGGTTTCAGGTGTCTCCGGAAGGTGGTGATTGACTCCGCTGTCCTGGCGTCGTGAGGGAGTTTGTTCCACCATTGGGGGCCAGAGCAGCGAACAGTTTTGACTGGGCTGAGCGGGAACTGTACTTCCTCAGTGGTAGGGAGGCGAGCAGGCCAGAGGTGGATGAACGCAGTGCCCTTGTTTGGGTGTAGGGCCTGATCAGAGCCTGGAGGTACTGAGGTGCCGTTCCCCTCACAGCTCCGTAGGCAAGCACCATGGTCTTGTAGCGGATGCGAGCTTCAACTGGAAGCCAGTGGAGAGAGCGGAGGAGCGGGGTGACGTGAGAGAGAATTTGG
The DNA here is from genome assembly GCF_034236695.1 of Oncorhynchus nerka. NCBI lineage: Eukaryota > Metazoa > Chordata > Actinopteri > Salmoniformes > Salmonidae > Oncorhynchus > Oncorhynchus nerka. The sequence goes on from NC_088423.1 coordinate 84,511,874, forward strand.
GAAGGTTGAACACCAGACGGGCTGCGGCGTTCTGGATGAGTTGTAGGGGTTTAATGGCACAGGCAGGGAGCCCAGCCAACAGCGAGTTGCAGTAATCCAGACGGGAGATGACAAGTGCCTGGATTAGGACCTGCGCCGCTTCCTGTGTGAGGCAGGGTCGTACTCTGCGGATGTTGTAGAGCATGAACCTACAGGAACGGGCCACCGCCTTGATGTTAGTTGAGAACGACAGGGTGTTGTCCAGGATCACGCCAAGGTTCTTAGCGCTCTGGGAGGAGGACACAATGGAGTTGTCAACCGTGATGGGCGAGATCATGGAACGGGCAGTCCTTCCCCGGGAGGAAGAGCAGCTCCGTCTTGCCGAGGTTCAGCTTGAGGTGGTGATCCGTCATCCACACTGATATGTCTGCCAGACATGCAGAGATGCGATTCGCCACCTGGTCATCAGAAGGGGGAAAGGAGAAGATTAATTGTGTGTCGTCTGCATAGCAATGATAGGAGAGACCATGTGAGGTTATGACAGAGCCAAGTGACTTGGTGTATAGCGAGAATAGGAGAGGGCCTAGAACAGAGCCCTGGGGGACACCAGTGGTGAGAACACGTGGTGTGGAGACGGATTCTCGCCACGCCACCTGGTAGGAGCGACCTGTCAGGTAGGACGCAATCCAAGCGTGGGCCGCCCTGGAGATGCCCAACTCGGAGAGGGTGGAGAGGAGGATCTGATGGTTCACAGTATCGAAGGCAGCCGATAGGTCTAGAAGGATGAGAGCAGAGGAGAGAGAGTTAGCTTTAGCAGTGCGGAGCGCCTCCGTGATACAGAGAAGAGCAGTCTCAGTTGAATGACTAGTCTTGAAACCTGACTGATATGGATCAAGAAGGTCATTCTGAGAGAGATAGCGGGAGAGCTGGCCAAGGACGGCACGTTCAAGAGTTTTGGAGAGAAAAGAAAGAAGGGATACTGGTCTGTAGTTGTTGACATCGGAGGGATCGAGTGTAGGTTTTTTCAGAAGGGGTGCAACTCTCGCTCTCTTGAAGACGGAAGGGACGTAGCCAGCGGTCAGGGATGAGTTGATGAGCGAGGTGAGGTAAGGGAGAAGGTCTCCGGAAATGGTCTGGAGAAGAGAGGAGGGGATAGGGTCAAGCGGGCAGGTTGTTGGGCGGCCGGCCGTCACAAGACGCGAGATTTCATCTGGAGAGAGAGGGGAGAAAGAGGTCAGAGCACAGGGTAGGGCAGTGTGAGCAGAACCAGCGGTGTCGTTTGACTTAGCAAACGAGGATCGGATGTCGTCGACCTTCTTTTCAAAATGGTTGACGAAGTCATCTGCAGAGAGGGAGGAGGGGGGGGATTCAGGAGGGAGGAGAAGGTGGCAAAGAGCTTCCTAGGGTTAGAGGCAGATGCTTGGAATTTAGAGTGGTAGAAAGTGGCTTTAGCAGCAGAGAGAGAGGAGGAAAATGTAGAGAGGAGGGAGTGAAAGGATGCCAGGTCCGCAGGGAGGCGAGGTTTCCTCCATTTCCGCTCGGCTGCCCGGAGCCCTGTTCTGTGAGCTCGCAATGAGTCGTCGAGCCACGGAGCGGGAGGGGAGGACCGAGCCGGCCTGGAGGATAGGGGACATAGAGAGTCAAAGGATACAGAAAGGGAGGAGAGGAGGGTTGAGGAGGCAGAATCAGGAGATAGGTTGGAGAAGGTTTGAGCAGAGGGAAGAGATGATAGGATGGAAGAGGAGAGAGTAGCGGGGAGAGAGAGCGAAGGTTGGGACGGCGCGATACCATCCGAGTAGGGGCAGTGTGGGAAGTGTTGGATGAGAGCGAGAGGGAAAAGGATACAAGGTAGTGGTCGGAGACTTGGAGGAGTTGCAATGAGGTTAGTGGAAGAACAGCATCTAGTAAAGATGAGGTCGAGCGTATTTCCTGCCTTGTGAGTAGGGGGAAGGTGAGAGGGTGAGGTCAAAAGAGGAGAGGAGTGGAAAGAAGGAGGCAGAGAGGAATGAGTCAAAGGTAGACGTGGGGAGGTTAAAGTCGCCCAGAACTGTGAGAGGTGAGCCGTCCTCAGGAAAGGAGCTTATCAAGGCATCAAGCTCATTGATGAACTCTCCGAGGGAACCTGGAGGGCGATAAATGATAAGGATGTTAAGCTTGAAAGGGCTGGTAACTGTGACAGCATGGAATTCAAAGGAGGCGATAGACAGATGGGTAAGGGGAGAAAGAGAGAATGACCACTTGGGAGAGATGAGGATCCCGGTGCCACCACCCCGCTGACCAGAAGCTCTCGGGGTGTGCGAGAACACGTGGGCAGACGAAGAGAGAGCAGTAGGAGTAGCAGTGTTGTCTGTGGTGATCCATGTTTCCGTCAGTGCCAAGAAGTCGAGGGACTGGAGGGAGGCATAGGCTGAGATGAACTCTGCCTTGTTGGCCGCAGATCGGCAGTTCCAGAGGCTACCGGAGACCTGGAACTCCACGTGGGTCGTGCGCGCTGGGACCACCAGATTAGGGTGGCCGCGGCCACGCGGTGTGGAGCGTTTGTATGGTCTGTGCAGAGAGGAGAGAACAGGGATAGACAGACACATAGTTGACAGGCTACACAAGAGGCTACGCTAATGCAAAGGAGATTGGAATGACAAGTGGACTACACGTCTCGAGTGTTCAGAAAGTTAAGCTTACGTAGCAAGAATCTTATTGACTAAAATTATTAAAATGATACAGTACTGCTGAAGTAGGCTAGCTGGCAGAGGCTGCGTTGTTGACTATGTAGGCTAGCTGGCAGTGGCTGCGTTGTTGACACTACACTAATCAAGTCGTTCCGTTGAGTGTAATAGTTTCTACTGTGCTGCTATTCGGGGCTAGCTGGCTAGCTAGCAGTGTTGATTACGTTACGTTGCGTTAAAAGAATGACAATAGCTGGCTAGCTAACCTAGGAAATCGCTCTAGACTACACAATTATCTTTGATACAAAGACGGCTATGTAGCTAGCTATGTAGCTAGCTACGATCAAACAAATCAAGCCGTTGTACTGTAATGAAATGAAATGAAAAATGTGATACTACCTGTGGAGGGAAGCGAAATGCGACCGGGTTGTTGAGTGCGGAAGTTCTGTTCGGTAGACGTTGGCTAGCTGTTGGCTAGCTAGCAGTGTCTCCTATGTTAAGGACGACAAATAGCTGGCTAGCTAACCTCGGTAAATTAAGATAATCACTCTAAAACTACACATTCTAAACTACACAATTATCTTGGATATTAAAACAAAGCAATCCACCCTCTTGCAACATAAACAACTAGCTTGTACTGTAACTGTGTCTAGTTACTGCAATATGGCACTGCGGGCGGGCGCATGCAAACACCTGAAGGTACCACGTTCATCTGTACAAACAATAGTACCGAAGTATAAACACCATGTGACCACGCAGCCATCATACCGCTCAAGAAGGAGACGCATTCTGTCTTCTAGAGATGAACGTACTTTGGTGAGAAAGGACCTTGTGAAGATGCCGGGGGAAAACAGGTTCAAAAGTATCTATATCGACAGGAAAACGAGTCCTATATCGACATAACCTAAATGGCCGCTCAGCAAGGAAGAAGCCACTGCTCCAAAACTGCCATAAAAAAGCCAGACAACGGTTTTCAACTGCACATGGGGACAAAGATCGTACCTTTTGGAGAAATGTCCTCTGGTCTGAACAAAAATATACCCGTTTGGCATAATGACCATCGTTATGTTTGGAGGAAGATGGAGGAAGCTTGCAAGCCAAAGAACACCATCCCAACCGTGAAGCACAGGGGTGGCAGCATCATGTTTTGGGGGTGCTTTGCTGAAGGAGTGACTGGTGCACTTCACAAAATAGATGGCGTCATGAGGAAGGAAAATGATGTGGATATATTGAAGCAACATCTCAAGACATCAGTCAGGAAGTTAAAGCTTGTTCGCAAATGGGTCTTCCAAATGGACAATGACCCCGAGCATACTTCCAAAGTTGTGGCAAAATGGCTTAAGGACAACAAAGTCAAGGTATTGGAGTGGCCATCACAAATCCCTGACCTCAATCCCATAGAACATTTGTGGGCAGAACTGAAAAAGCGTGCGCGTGCAAGGGGGCCTACAAACCTGACTTAGTTACACCAGCTCTGACAGGAGGAATGGGTCAAAATTCACCCAACTTATTGTGGGAAGCTTGTGGAAAGCTACCTGAAACGTTTGACCTAAGTTAAACAATTTAAAGGCAATTCTACCAAATACTAATTGAGTGTATGTAAACTTCTGACCCACTGCGAATGTGATGGAAGAAATAAAAGCTGAAAAAAATAATTCGCTCTACTATTCTGATCTTTCACATTCTTAAAATAAAGTGGTGATCCTAACTGACCTAAAACAGGGAATTTTTACTAGGATTAAATGTCAGGAGTTGTGAAAAACTGAGTTTAAATGTATTTGGCTAAGGTGTATGTAAACTTCCAACTTCAACTGTATATGTTACTTTCTGTGACCATGTAGAATAGGAAGGCTTGAGTCAAAGAAAGCCTACATTCACAGCAGCAGTATAAACATGGAGACTGTAACTTGTCCTGTCTTTTTTTGTCCATATTCAAATGACGTTTCAGAATGTGTTGTAGATGTGTTGAAACCTGAGGAGAGTGAGAATATTTTGCATATCATGGGAGAGGTTGTATTTGGCTTTTCTCCTCCCCTTCCATCCTTTCTCTCCTTCTTTTCACAGACAGTCTTCAGGATTGTAGTCCTTGGGATTTGGGACTACATTGAGAACAAAGTAGAGGTAAGATTAATTACGCAAGCTTCATAGCAAGTACTGAAAATATAATAACTTTCCCTCGAGAAATCATAAATTTTATCATTGAACTATTTTTTTCCCCTCAAATCAATTCACATTACAGTTGTTAAATGTTAAATGCTGCCAAAAAGTCTGCGTGCATTGTAATCTTCCTCATATAATAAACCTCAATGTAATATCTCCTAATGACCATGTGTAATATCTCCTAATGACCATGTGTAATATCTCCTAATGACCGTGTGTAATATCTCCGAATGACAGCGTGTAATATCTCCTAATGACAGTGTGTAATATCTCCTAATGACAGTGTGTAATATCTCCTAATGACCGTGTGTAATATCTCCTAATGACAGTGTGTAATATCTCCTAATGACCATGTGTAATATCTCCTAATGACCATGTGTAATATCTCCTAATGACAGTGTGTAATATCTCCTAATGACCGTGTGTAATATCTCCTAATGACCGATGTGTAATATCTCCTAATGACAGTGTGTAATATCTCCTAATGACAGTGTGTAATATCTCCTAATGACAGTGTGTAATATCTCCTAATGACAGTGTGTAATATCTCCTAATGACAGTGTGTAATATCTCCTAATGACAGTGTGTAATATCTCCTAATGACCATGTGTAATATCTCCTAATGACAGTGTGTAATATCTCCTAATGACAGTGTGTAATATCTCCTAATATCTCCTAATGACAGTGTGTAATATCTCCTAATGACAGTGACCGTGTGTAATATCTCCTAATGACAGTGTGTAATATCTCCTAATGACAGTGTGTAATATCTCCTAATGACAGTGTGTAATATCTCCTAATGACCGTGTGTAATATCTCCTAATGACAGTGTGTAATATCTCCTAATGACCGTGTGTAATATCTCCTAATGACAGTGTGTAATATCTCCTAATGACAGTGTGTAATATCTCCTAATGACAGTGTGTAATATCTCCTAATGACAGTGTGTAATATCTCCTAATGACAGTGTGTAATATCTCCTAATGACAGTGTGTAATATCTCCTAATGACAGTGTGTAATATCTCCTAATGACAGTGTGTAATATCTCCTAATGACAGTGTGTAATATCTCCTAATGACAGTGTGTAATATCTCCTAATGACAGTGTGTAATATCTCCTAATGACAGTGTGTAATATCTCCTAATGACAGTGTGTAATATCTCCTAATGACAGTGTGTAATATCTCCTAATGACAGTGTGTAATATCTCCTAATGACCATGTGTAATATCTCCTAATGACAGTGTGTAATATCTCCTAATGACCATGTGTAATATCTCCTAATGACAGTGTGTAATATCTCCTAATGACAGTGTGTAATATCTCCTAATGACAGTGTGTAATATCTCCTAATGACAGTGTGTAATATCTCCTAATGACAGTGTGTAATATCTCCTAATGACAGTGTGTAATATCTCCTAATGACAGTGTGTAATATCTCCTAATGACAGTGTGTAATATCTCCTAATGACCATGTGTAATATCTCCTAATGACAGTGTGTAATATCTCCTAATGACAGTGTGTAATATCTCCTAATGACAGTGTGTAATATCTCCTAATGACAGTGTGTAATATCTCCTAATGACAGTGTGTAATATCTCCTAATGACAGTGTGTAATATCTCCTAATGACAGTGTGTAATATATCCTAATGACAGTGTGTAATATCTCCTAATGACAGTGTGTAATATTTCCTAATGACAGTGTGTAATATCTCCTAATGACCGTGTGTAATATCTCCTAATGACCATGTGTAATATCTCCTAATGACCATGTGTAATATCTCCTAATGACCGTGTGTAATATCTCCTAATGACAGTGTGTATTATCTCCTAATGACAGTGTGTAATATCTCCTAATGACAGTGTGTAATATCTCCTAATGACAGTAATATCTCCTAATGACAGTGTGTAATATCTCCTAATGACAGTGTGTAATATCTCCTAATGACAGTGTGTAATATCTCCTAATGACAGTGTGTAATATCTCCTAATGACAGTGTGTAATATCTCCTAATGACAGTGTGTAATATCTCCTAATGACAGTGTGTAATATCTCCTAATGACAGTGTGTAATATCTCCTAATGACAGTGTGTAATATCTCCTAATGACAGTGTGTAATATCTCCTAATGACAGTGTGTAATATCTCCTAATGACAGTGTGTAATATCTCCTAATGACAGCGTGTAATATCTCCTAATGACCATGTGTAATATCTCCTAATAACAGTGTGTAATATCTCCTAATGACAGTGTGTAATATCTCCTAATGACAGTGTGTAATATCTCCTAATGACAGTGTGTAATATCTCCTAATGACAGTGTGTAATATCTCCTAATGACCATGTGTAATATCTCCTAATGACAGTGTATCTCCTAATGACAGTAATATCTCCTAATGACAGTGTGTAATATCTCCTAATGACAGTGTGTAATATCTCCTAATGACAGTGTGTAATATCTCCTAATGACAGTGTGTAATATCTCCTAATGACAGTGTGTAATATCTCCTAATGACAGTGTGTAATATCTCCTAATGACAGTGTGTAATATCTCCTAATGACAGTGTGTAATATCTCCTAATGACCAGTGTGTAATATCTCCTAATGACAGTGTGTAATATCTCCTAATGACAGTGTGTAATATCTCCTAATGACAGTGTGTAATATCTCCTAATGACCGTGTGTAATATCTCCTAATGACAGTGTGTAATATCTCCTAATGACAGTGTGTAATATCTCCTAATGACAGTGTGTAATATCTCCTAATGACCGTGTGTAATATCTCCTAATGACAGTGTGTAATATCTCCTAATGACAGTGTGTAATATCTCCTAATGACAGTGTGTAATATCTCCTAATGACAGTGTGTAATATCTCCTAATGACAGTGTGTAATATCTCCTAATGACCATGTGTAATATCTCCTAATGACAGTGTGTAATATCACCTAATGACAGTGTGTAATATTTCCTAATGACAGTGTGTAATATCTCCTAATGACCGTGTGTAATATCTCCTAATGACCATGTGTAATATCTCCTAATAACAGTGTGTAATATCTCCTAATGACCGTGTGTAATATCTCCTAATGACAGTGTGTATTATCTCCGAATGACAGCGTGTAATATCTCCTAATGACAGTGTGTAATATCTCCTAATGACAGTGTGTAATATCTCCTAATGACAGTGTGTAATATCTCCTAATGACAGTGTGTAATATATCCTAATGACAGTGTGTAATATCTCCTAATGACCGTGTGTAATATCTCCTAATGACAGCATGGTATATCTCCTAATGACCGTGTGTAATATCTCCTAATGACCGATGTGTAATATCTCCTAATGACCGTGTGTAATATCTCCTAATGACAGTATGGTATATCTCCTAATGACCGTGTGTAATATCTCCTAATGACCGATGTGTAATATCTCCTAATAACAGTGTGTATTATCTCCTAATGACCGTGTGTAATATCTCCTAATGACCGTGTGTAATATCTCCTAATGACAGTGTGTATTATCTCCTAATGACAGTGTGTAATATCTCCTAATGACCGATGTGTAATATCTCCTAATGACCGTGTGTAATATCTCCTAATGACAGTATGGTATATCTCCTAATGACCGTGTGTAATATCTCCTAATGACAGTATGGTATATCTCCTAATGACCGTGTGTAATATCTCCTAATGACCATGTGTAATATCTCCTAATGACAGTGTGTAATATCTCCTAATGACAGTGTGTAATATCTCCTAATGACAGTGTGTAATATCTCCTAATGACAGTGTGTAATATCTCCTAATGACAGTGTGTAATATCTCCTAATGACAGTGTGTAATATCTCCTAATGACAGTGTGTAATATCTCCTAATGACAGTGTGTAATATCTCCTAATGACAGTGTGTAATATCTCCTAATGACAGTGTGTAATATCTCCTAATGACAGTGTGTAATATCTCCTAATGACAGTGTGTAATATCTCCTAATGACAGTGTGTAATATCTCCTAATGACAGTGTGTAATATCTCCTAATGACAGTGTGTAATATCTCCTAATGACAGTGTGTAATATCTCCTAATGACAGTGTGTAATATCTCCTAATGACAGTGTGTAATATCTCCTAATGACAGTGTGTAATATCTCCTAATGACAGTGTGTAATATCTCCTAATGACAGTGTGTAATATCTCCTAATGACAGTGTGTAATATCTCCTAATGACAGTGTGTAATATCTCCTAATGACAGTGTGTAATATCTCCTAATGTGTAATATCTCCTAATGACAGTGTGTAATATCTCCTAATGACCATGTGTATTATCTCCTAATGACAGTGTGTAATATCTCCTAATGACCATGTGTATTATCTCCTAATGACAGTGTGTAATATCTCCTAATGACAGCGTGTAATATCTCCTAATGACAGCGTGTAATATCTCCTAATGACCATGTGTAATATCTCCTAATGACAGTGTGTAATATCTCCTAATGACAGTGTGTAATATCTCCTAATGACAGTGTGTAATATCTCCTAATGACAGTGTGTAATATCTCCTAATGACAGTGTGTAATATCTCCTAATGACCGTGTGTAATATCTCCTAATGACAGTGTGTAATATCTCCTAATGACCGTGTGTAATATCTCCTAATGACAGTGTGTAATATCTCCTAATGACAATGTGTATTATCTCCTAATGACAGTGTGTAATATATCCTAATGACAGTGTGTAATATCTCCTAATGACAGTGTGTAATATCTCCTAATGACAGTGTGTAATATCTCCTAATGACAGCATGGTATATCTCCTAATGACCGTGTGTAATATCTCCTAATGACAATGTGTATTATCTCCTAATGACAGTGTGTAATATATCCTAATGACAGTGTGTAATATCTCCTAATGACCGTGTGTAATATCTCCTAATGACAGCATGGTATATCTCCTAATGACCGTGTGTAATATCTCCTAATGACCGATGTGTAATATCTCCTAATGACCGTGTGTAATATCTCCTAATGACAGTATGGTATATCTCCTAATGACCGTGTGTAATATCTCCTAATGACCGATGTGTAATATCTCCTAATAACAGTGTGTATTATCTCCTAATGACCGTGTGTAATATCTCCTAATGACCGTGTGTAATATCTCCTAATGACAGTGTGTATTATCTCCTAATGACCGTGTGTAATATCTCCTAATGACCGTGTGTAATATCTCCTAATGACAGTGTGTAATATCTCCTAATGACCGTGTGTAATATCTCCTAATGACAGTATGGTATATCTCCTAATGACCGTGTGTAATATCTCCTAATGACAGTATGGTATATCTCCTAATGACCGTGTGTAATATCTCCTAATGACCGATGTGTAATATCTCCTAATAACAGTGTGTATTATCTCCTAATGACCGTGTGTAATATCTCCTAATGACCGTGTGTAATATCTCCTAATGACAGTGTGTATTATCTCCTAATGACCGTGTGTAATATCTCCTAATGACCGTGTGTAATATCTCCTAATGACAGTGTGTAATATCTCCTAATGACAGTGTGTAATATCTCCTAATGACAGTGTGTAATATCTCCTAATGACAGTGTGTAATATATCCTAATGACAGTGTGTAATATATCCTAATGACAGTGTGTAATATCTCCTAATGACAGTGTGTAATATCTCCTAATGACCATGTGTAATATCTCCTAATGACAGTGTGTAATATCTCCTAATGACAGTGTGTAATATCTCCTAATGACAGTGTGTAATATCTCCTAATGACAGTGTGTAATATCTCCTAATGACCGTGTGTAATATCTCCTAATGACAATGTGTAATATCTCCTAATGACAGTGTGTAATATCTCCTAATGACAGTGTGTAATATCTCCTAATGACCGTGTGTAATATCTCCTAATGACAGTGTGTAATATCTCCTAATGACAGTGTGTAATATCTCCTAATGACAGTGTGTAATATCTCCTAATGACAGTGTGTAATATCTCCTAATGACAGTGTGTAATATATCCTAATGACAGTGTGTAATATATCCTAATGACAGTGTGTAATATCTCCTAATGACAGTGTGTAATATCTCCTAATGACCATGTGTAATATCTCCTAATGACAGTGTGTAATATCTCCTAATGACAGTGTGTAATATCTCCTAATGACAGTGTGTAATATCTCCTAATGACAGTGTGTAATATCTCCTAATGACCGTGTGTAATATCTCCTAATGACAATGTGTAATATCTCCTAATGACAGTGTGTAATATCTCCTAATGACAGTGTGTAATATCTCCTAATGACCGTGTGTAATATCTCCTAATGACAGTGTGTAATATCTCCTAATGACAGTGTGTAATATCTCCTAATGACAGTGTGTAATATCTCCTAATGACCATGTTATGCAGATGAGTAAGGACCCAACAGCGATTCAACAGAAACAGAGTCTTTTAATGTCCAAACAGGGAAAACATAAATCCTCAATCTTTACAGGAGATGTCCAAACAGGGAAAACATAAATCCTCTATCTTTGCAGGAGAGTCCTCCTTCTAGTAGTAGAGGAGAATTGCAGGGCTAAACCGACTGCAGGTCCCTCTGGGTGGCGCGGGCCGTAGAGGACAGAGACACCTGCTCACACGCAGCATCTGAAGAAGAGGCAGAATACGACAGGACGGGACAAAAAGCAAACAAGAATCCGACAAGGACAGAAGCAGAAACAGAGAGAGAAATAGAGACTTAATCAGAGGGCAAAAGAGGGGACAGGTGTGAGAGAGTAAACTCCTAAGAATGACAGCTGGGAGCAGGAACGGAACGATATCGAGAGAGAGTCCTAATGACCAGCAGGGGGAAACGAAGAGAAGGGAAAGCACAGGGACAAGACATAACATGACAGACCATGTGTAATATCTCCTAATGACAGTGTGTAATATCACCTAATGACAGTGTGTAATATCTCCTAATGACAGTGTGTAATATCTCCTAATGACCGTGTGTAATATCTCCTAATGACCATGTGTAATATCTCCTAATAACAGTGTGTAATATCTCCTAATGACCGTGTGTAATATCTCCTAATGACAGTGTGTATTATCTCTGAATGACAGCGTGTAATATCTCCTAATGACAGTGTGTAATATCTCCTAATGACAGTGTGTAATATCTCCTAATGACAGTGTGTAATATCTCCTAATGACAGTGTGTAATATATCCTAATGACAGTGTGTAATATCTCCTAATGACCGTGTGTAATATCTCCTAATGACAGTGTGTAATATCTCCTAATGACAGTGTGTAATATCTCCTAATGACAGTGTGTAATATCTCCTAATGACAGTGTGTAATATCTCCTAATGACAGTGTGTAATATCTCCTAATTACAGTGTGTAATATCTCCTAATAACAGTGTGTAATATCTCCTAATGACAGTGTGTAATATCTCCTAATGACAGTGTGTAATATCTCCTAATGACCATGTGTATTATCTCCTAATGACAGTGTGTAATATCTCCTAATGACCATGTGTATTATCTCCTAATGACAGTGTGTAATATCTCCTAATGACAGCGTGTAATATCTCCTAATGACAGCGTGTAATATCTCCTAATGACCATGTGTAATATCTCCTAATAACAGTGTGTAATATCTCCTAATGACAGTGTGTAATATCTCCTAATGACAGTGTGTAATATCTCCTAATGACAGTGTGTAATATCTCCTAATGACAGTGTGTAATATCTCCTAATGACAGTGTGTAATATCTCCTAATGACAGTGTGTAATATCTCCTAATGACCGTGTGTAATATCTCCTAATAACAGTGTGTAATATCTCCTAATGACCGTGTGTAATATCTCCTAATGACAGTGTGTAATATCTCCTAATGACAATGTGTATTATCTCCTAATGACAGTGTGTAATATCTCCTAATGACAGTGTGTAATATCTCCTAATGACAGCATGGTATATCTCCTAATGACCGTGTGTAATATCTCCTAATGACAATGTGTATTATCTCCTAATGACAGTGTGTAATATATCCTAATGACAGTGTGTAATATCTCCTAATGACCGTGTGTAATATCTCCTAATGACAGCATGGTATATCTCCTAATGACCGTGTGTAATATCTCCTAATGACCGATGTGTAATATCTCCTAATGACTGTGTGTAATATCTCCTAATGACAATGTGTATTATCTCCTAATGACAGTGTGTAATATATCCTAATGACAGTGTGTAATATCTCCTAATGACCGTGTGTAATATCTCCTAATGACAGCATGGTATATCTCATAATGACCGTGTGTAATATCTCCTAATGACCGATGTGTAATATCTCCTAATGACCGTGTGTAATATCTCCTAATGACAGTATGGTATATCTCCTAATGACCGTGTGTAATATCTCCTAATGACCGATGTGTAATATCTCCTAATAACAGTGTGTATTATCTCCTAATGACCGTGTGTAATATCTCCTAATGACCGTGTGTAATATCTCCTAATGACCGATGTGTAATATCTCCTAATGACCGTGTGTAATATCTCCTAATGACCGTGTGTAATATCTCCTAATGACAGTGTGTATTATCTCCTAATGACCGTGTGTAATATCTCCTAATGACCGTGTGTAATATCTCCTAATGACCGATGTGTAATATCTCCTAATGACCGTGTGTAATATCTCCTAATGACAGTATGGTATATCTCCTAATGACCGTGTGTAATATCTCCTAATGACAGTATGGTATATATCCTAATGACCGTGTGTAATATCTCCTAATGACCGATGTGTAATATCTCCTAATAACAGTGTGTATTATCTCCTAATGACCGTGTGTAATATCTCCTAATGACCGTGTGTAATATCTCCTAATGACCGTGTGTAATATCTCCTAATGACCGTGTGTAATATCTCCTAATGACCGATGTGTAATATCTCCTAATGACCGTGTGTAATATCTCCTAATGACAGTATGGTATATCTCCTAATGACCGTGTGTAATATCTCCTAATGACCGATGTGTAATATCTCCTAATAACAGTGTGTAATATCTCCTAATGACCATGTGTAATATCTCCTAATGACAGTGTGTAATATCTCCTAATGACAGTGTGTAGTATCTCCTAATGACAGTGTGTAATATCTCCTAATGACCGTGTGTAATATCTCCTAATGACAGTATGGTATATCTCCTAATGACCGTGTGTAATATCTCCTAATGACCGATGTGTAATATCTCCTAATAACAGTGTGTATTATCTCCTAATGACCGTGTGTAATATCTCCTAATGACCGTGTGTAATATCTCCTAATGACAGTGTGTATTATCTCCTAATGACCGTGTGTAATATCTCCTAATGACCGTGTGTAATATCTCCTAATGACCGATGTGTAATATCTCCTAATGACCGTGTGTAATATCTCCTAATGACAGTATGGTATATCTCCTAATGACCGTGTGTAATATCTCCTAATGACAGTATGGTATATCTCCTAATGACCGTGTGTAATATCTCCTAATGACCGATGTGTAATATCTCCTAATAACAGTGTGTATTATCTCCTAATGACCGTGTGTAATATCTCCTAATGACCGTGTGTAATATCTCCTAATGACAGTGTGTATTATCTCCTAATGACCGTGTGTAATATCTCCTAATGACCGTGTGTAATATCTCCTAATGACCGTGTGTAATATCTCCTAATGACCGTGTGTAATATCTCCTAATGACAGTATGGTATATCTCCTAATGACCGTGTGTAATATCTCCTAATGACCGATGTGTAATATCTCCTAATAACAGTGTGTAATATCTCCTAATGACCATGTGTAATATCTCCTAATGACAGTGTGTAATATCTCCTAATGACAGTGTGTAGTATCTCCTAATGACAGTGTGTAATATATCCTAATGACAGTGTGTAATATCTCCTAATAACAGCGTGTAATATCTCCTAATGACAGTGTGTAATATCTCCTAATGACAGTGTGTAATATCTCCTAATGACAGTGTGTAATATCTCCTAATGACAGTGTGTAATATCTCCTAATGACAGTGTGTAATATCTCCTAATGACCGTGTGTAATATCTCCTAATGACAGTGTGTAATATCTCCTAATGACAGTGTGTAATATCTCCTAATGACAGTGTGTAATATCTCCTAATGACAGTGTGTAATATCTCCTAATGACAGTGTGTAATATCTCCTAATGACAGTGTGTAATATCTCCTAATAACAGTGTGTAATATCTCCTAATGACAGTGTGTAATATCTCCTAATGACAGTGTGTAATATCTCCTAATGACCATGTGTATTATCTCCTAATGACAGTGTGTAATATCTCCTAATGACCATGTGTATTATCTCCTAATGACAGTGTGTAATATCTCCTAATGACAGCGTGTAATATCTCCTAATGACAGCGTGTAATATCTCCTAATGACCATGTGTAATATCTCCTAATAACAGTGTGTAATATCTCCTAATGACAGTGTGTAATATCTCCTAATGACAGTGTGTAATATCTCCTAATGACAGTGTGTAATATCTCCTAATGACAGTGTGTAATATCTCCTAATGACAGTGTGTAATATCTCCTAATGACAGTGTGTAATATCTCCTAATGACCGTGTGTAATATCTCCTAATAACAGTGTGTAATATCTCCTAATGACCGTGTGTAATATCTCCTAATGACAGTGTGTAATATCTCCTAATGACAATGTGTATTATCTCCTAATGACAGTGTGTAATATCTCCTAATGACAGTGTGTAATATCTCCTAATGACAGCATGGTATATCTCCTAATGACCGTGTGTAATATCTCCTAATGACAATGTGTAATATCTCCTAATGACAGTGTGTAATATATCCTAATGACAGTGTGTAATATCTCCTAATGACCGTGTGTAATATCTCCTAATGACAGCATGGTATATCTCCTAATGACCGTGTGTAATATCTCCTAATGACCGATGTGTAATATCTCCTAATGACTGTGTGTAATATCTCCTAATGACAATGTGTATTATCTCCTAATGACAGTGTGTAATATATCCTAATGACAGTGTGTAATATCTCCTAATGACCGTGTGTAATATCTCCTAATGACAGCATGGTATATCTCATAATGACCGTGTGTAATATCTCCTAATGACCGATGTGTAATATCTCCTAATGACCGTGTGTAATATCTCCTAATGACAGTATGGTATATCTCCTAATGACCGTGTGTAATATCTCCTAATGACCGATGTGTAATATCTCCTAATAACAGTGTGTATTATCTCCTAATGACCGTGTGTAATATCTCCTAATGACCGTGTGTAATATCTCCTAATGACCGATGTGTAATATCTCCTAATGACCGTGTGTAATATCTCCTAATGACCGTGTGTAATATCTCCT
The DNA here is from genome assembly GCF_034236695.1 of Oncorhynchus nerka. Taxonomy (NCBI): domain Eukaryota; kingdom Metazoa; phylum Chordata; class Actinopteri; order Salmoniformes; family Salmonidae; genus Oncorhynchus; species Oncorhynchus nerka. Next base: position 84,528,097 of record NC_088423.1, read on the forward strand.
AATGACAGTGTGTATTATCTCCTAATGACAGTGTGTAATATCTCCTAATGACCGTGTGTAATATCTCCTAATGACCGATGTGTAATATCTCCTAATGACCGTGTGTAATATCTCCTAATGACAGTATGGTATATCTCCTAATGACCGTGTGTAATATCTCCTAATGACAGTATGGTATATATCCTAATGACCGTGTGTAATATCTCCTAATGACCGATGTGTAATATCTCCTAATAACAGTGTGTATTATCTCCTAATGACCGTGTGTAATATCTCCTAATGACCGTGTGTAATATCTCCTAATGACCGTGTGTAATATCTCCTAATGACCGTGTGTAATATCTCCTAATGACAGATGTGTAATATCTCCTAATGACCGTGTGTAATATCTCCTAATGACAGTATGGTATATCTCCTAATGACCGTGTGTAATATCTCCTAATGACCGATGTGTAATATCTCCTAATAACAGTGTGTAATATCTCCTAATGACCATGTGTAATATCTCCTAATGACAGTGTGTAATATCTCCTAATGACAGTGTGTAGTATCTCCTAATGACAGTGTGTAATATCTCCTAATGACCGTGTGTAATATCTCCTAATGACAGTATGGTATATCTCCTAATGACCGTGTGTAATATCTCCTAATGACCGATGTGTAATATCTCCTAATAACAGTGTGTATTATCTCCTAATGACCGTGTGTAATATCTCCTAATGACCGTGTGTAATATCTCCTAATGACAGTGTGTATTATCTCCTAATGACCGTGTGTAATATCTCCTAATGACCGTGTGTAATATCTCCTAATGACCGATGTGTAATATCTCCTAATGACCGTGTGTAATATCTCCTAATGACAGTATGGTATATCTCCTAATGACCGTGTGTAATATCTCCTAATGACAGTATGGTATATATCCTAATGACCGTGTGTAATATCTCCTAATGACCGATGTGTAATATCTCCTAATAACAGTGTGTATTATCTCCTAATGACCGTGTGTAATATCTCCTAATGACCGTGTGTAATATCTCCTAATGACAGTGTGTATTATCTCCTAATGACCGTGTGTAATATCTCCTAATGACCGTGTGTAATATCTCCTAATGACCGATGTGTAATATCTCCTAATGACCGTGTGTAATATCTCCTAATGACAGTATGGTATATCTCCTAATGACCGTGTGTAATATCTCCTAATGACCGATGTGTAATATCTCCTAATAACAGTGTGTAATATCTCCTAATGACCATGTGTAATATCTCCTAATGACAGTGTGTAATATCTCCTAATGACAGTGTGTAGTATCTCCTAATGACAGTGTGTAATATATCCTAATGACAGTGTGTAATATCTCCTAATAACAGTGTGTAATATCTCCTAATGACCGTGTGTAATATCTCCTAATGACAGTGTGTAATATCTCTTAATGACAGTGTGTAATATCTCCTAATGACAGCGTGTAATATATCCTAATGACAGCATGTAATGTCTCCTAATGACAGTGTGTAATATCTCCTAAGTCTGTGACAGTGTGGCATGTGATGTGTGTTTGTGTGTACCCATGCCTGCATGTGTGGGCATGTCTGTATGTGCTTGCGTGTGTGTGTCTGTGTGTCTTCTCCCTGCAGGTGTTTGACGGGGCAGTCATCGTGTTGTCCCTGGCCCCTATGGTAGCCTCCACGGTAGCCAACGGCCCCAGCAGTCCCTGGGACGCCATCAGCCTCATCATCACCCTGCGCATCTGGAGGGTCAAGAGAATCATCGACGGTGAGACTGAGGGTGGAGCAGACCAGACGCTCCCTTGTGTGCCTGCTTCCCCTGTCTGTCTGTCTGTCTGTCTGTCTGTCTGTCTGTCTGTCTGTCTGTCTGTCTGTCTGTCTGTCTGTCTGTCTGTCTGTCTGTCTGTCTGTCTGTCTGTCTGTCTGTCTGTCTGTCTGTCTGTCTGTCTGTCTGTCTGTCTGTCTGTCTGTCTGTCTGTCAGTCAGTCAGTCAGTCAAAGCCCTGCTGGTAGAGTCATCCTGACCTAGGTGAAGTCATCGACCCTCTCAGTCAGTCAGTCAGTCAGTCAGTCAGTCAGTCAGTCAGAGCCCTGCTGGTGGATGTCTTACTAGAGTCATCCTGACCTAGGTGAAGTCATCGTCCCTCTCAGTCAGTAGCTTTCCTTAGTGTTCTTGGTATTACTCTTAGATGGAGGGTTAGTTAGTTTGGTATGATTGGTTCTAGTGAGATATTATTGCAGAATTCAACAACCTTACATTGTTCCAACAGAGGACTTTGAACTTGAACTATCAGTCCTTAATTATTACACCTGACTGATCTTCTACGAGAGGGACTACGACTGGGATACGTGGTTGTCTCACCTAGCTATCTTCAGATGAATGCACATTGTAAGTTGCTCTGGATAAAAGTGTCTGCTAAATGACAAAAATGACAAAAATGTATTATATTTTAGCGCTAAATAAAAAAATATCATACTTCACCTGAGGATGATAAAGTCTATTGCTTATTCAATACATGATTGGCAGCACGACCCCATTCTCCCCATGATTATACACATTATTTACTATTCACAACAATATCATTATTGATCGTCCCTCGGAGTAAATTGCCACCCGTTCTCCTACATAAACATCCTAAGCCCTGTTTAAACAGATTTAGAAAAGCCATGATAATAACTATACTGGCTGTTCTATGTTATGCTAATGTAATGCAGATTGATTTCTAACAGGAGGTCACCCTCAGTCTCAGTGAGAGCTGTGAATGATCAACCTACAGACCTCAGTCTCAGTGAGAGCTGTGCATGATCAACCTACAGACCTCAGTCTCAGTGAGAGCTGTGCATGATCAACCTACAGACCTCAGTCTCAGTGAGAGCTGTGCATGATCAACCTACAGACCTCAGTCTCAGTGAGAGCTGTGTGTGATCAACCTACAGACCTCAGTCTCAGTGAGAGCTGTGCATGATCAACCTACAGACCTCAGTCTCAGTGAGAGCTGTGTGTGATCAACCTACAGACCTCAGTCTCAGTGAGAGCTGTGCGCGATCAACCTACAGACCTCAGTCTCAGTGAGAGCTGTGCATGATCAACCTACAGACCTCAGTCTCAGTGAGACCTGTGCATGATCAACCTACAGACCTCAGTCTCAGTGAGAGCTGTGCATGATCAACCTACAGACCTCAGTCTCAGTGAGAGCTGTGCATGATCAACCTACAGACCTCAGTCTCAGTGAGAGCTGTGCATGATCAACCTACAGACCTCAGTCTCAGTGAGAGCTGTGCGTGATCAACCTACAGACCTCAGTCTCAGTGAGAGCTGTGCATGATCAACCTACAGACCTCAGTCTCAGTGAGAGCTGTGTGTGATCAACCTACAGACCTCAGTCTCAGTGAGAGCTGTGCGCGATCAACCTACAGACCTCAGTCTCAGTGAGAGCTGTGCGTGATCAACCTACAGACCTCAGTCTCAGTGAGAGCTGTGCGTGATCAACCTACAGACCTCAGTCTCAGTGAGAGCTGTGCGCGATCAACCTACAGACCTCAGTCTCAGTGAGAGCTGTGCGCGATCAACCTACAGACCTCAGTCTCAGTGAGAGCTGTGCATGATCAACCTACAGACCTCAGTCTCAGTGAGAGCTGTGCGTGATCAACCTACAGACCTCAGTCTCAGTGAGAGCTGTGCATGATCAACCTACAGACCTCAGTCTCAGTGAGAGCTGTGCATGATCAACCTACAGACCTGTCTCTCTAGCTATAGGCAGTCTACTTACATGACCAGCTCTGCCTGTCTGATCGACCAATCTCCAGACCAGAAACATACAGTACATCACCTATGTCGTCCACATAAGTCTACATAGACCTACATAAGTCTACATAGACCTACATACACTGAGTGTACAAAACATTAAGGACACCTGTTATTTCTGTGACACACACGAACCAGGTGAAATCAGGTGAAAGCTATGATCCCTTATTGATGTCACTTGTTAAATCCCCTTGAAGGGGAGGACAAAGGTTACAAAAATGATTTTTAAGCCTTGAGACACTGAGACATGGATTGTGTGTGTGTGTGCACCATTCAGAGGGTGAATGGGTGAGACAAAATATTTAGGCGCCTTTGAACAAGGTATGGCGGTAGTTGCCAGGCGCACCAGTTTGTGTCAAGAACTGCAATGCTGCTGGGTTTTTCATGCTCAACAGTTTCCCGTGTATGTCAAGAATGGTCCACCACTCAAGGGACATCCAACTGGACACAACTGTGGGAAACATGGGCCAGTATCCCTGTGGAATTGCCCTGACGAAATGAGGCTGTTTTGAGGGCAAAGGGGGGGGGGGCAAATCAATTTTAGGAAGGTGTCCTTAATGTTTTCGTACCCTCAGTGTCAGAGCTACATAGAATATGAAATACTGTACATATAGTTTGTACAAGTATTTTTGCCAATACAGGTGAAGTGAACTAATTTGTCAGCTCTGCATGCTAAATACGATATTAGCATTTTGAGAAAGTAAGTTAAAATCCAACACTAGTCATATCAGAAAATGGTGCAGTAATCATGATGTGGTACATCTAAAGCATGTTAAGTTGTTTTTAGACTTCAACAGAAGAAATGCCCAATGGCATTGATTCATTCTGCAGCAATTCAATCACTATAGAGAACAACTTAGTCCTTCACATTCCTTCACAGTATCTGTCTCCAGGCGTGTTTGTTTACATGTGTTTGAGTGATTGAGTTGGGTAGTTAGGCAGCCAGCCACGCTCAGCAAGAACATCAAACTCACACCTATACAGTAAGTGCAGGAGAGTGGAGAGCAACATCGATTACACACCAAGAAATATGTAATAAGGTAGAATACATTCTTTCCTCTTTCACTGAAAAAGTATCAGATAGATGAATGGTGGGAGAGAGAGAGAGAGAGAGAAAGAGAGAGAGAGGGAGAGTGAGTGAGAAAGACAGGGAGAGAGAGACAGACAGGGAGAGAGAGAGAGAGAGAGAGAGAGAGAGAGAGAGAGAGTGAGTGAGTGAGAAAGACAGGGAGAGAGAGACAGACAGGGAGAGAGAGAGAGAGAGAGAGAGAGAGAGAGAGAGAGAGAGAGAAAAGAACACACCATTGTAAATACAACCCATATACAACCCATATTTATGCTTATTTATTTTATCTTGTGTCCTTTAACCATTTGTACATTGTTAAAACACTGTATATATATATAATATGACATTTGTAATGTCTTTATTGTTTTGAAACTTCTGTATGTGTAATGTTTACTGTTAAATTTTATTGTTTATTTCACTTTATATATTATCTACCTCACTTGCTTTGGCAACACATGTCAACACATGTTTCCCATGCCAATAAAGCCCTTGAATTGAATTGAATTGAATTGAGAGAGAGAGAGAGAGAGAGAGAGAGAGAGAGAGAGAGACAGACAGACAGGGAGAGAGAGAGAGAGAGAGAGAGAGAGAAAGAAAGACGGAGAGAGAGAGAGAGAGAGAGACGGGGAGAGAGAGAGAGAGAGAGAGAGAGAGAAAGACGGGAGAGAGAGAGAGAGAGAGAGAAGAGAGAGAGAGAGAGAGAGAGAGAAGAGAGACAGAGGTGCTGTGGAATCAACCATGGTGCGAATTACACTGCTGCTTTGGCAACACATGTCAACACATGTTTCCCATGCCAATAAAGCCCTTGAATTGAATTGAATTGAATTGAGAGAGAGAGAGAGAGAGAGAGAGAGAGAGAGAGAGAGAGAGAGAGAGAGAGAGAGAGAGAGAGACAGACAGACAGGGAGAGAGAGAGACAGAGAGAGAGACAGATGGGGGAGATGGATGGGAGAGAGAGAGAGAGAGAGGAGAGAGAGAGAGAGAGAGAGAAAGACGGGAGAGAGAGAGAGAGAGAGAGAAGAGAGAGAGAGAGAGAGAGAGAGAGACAGAGGTGCTGTGGAATCAACCATGGTGTGAATTACACTGCTGCTTGGCATGTCCTGCCATGCCAGCAGCAGTCGCACGTGCACACACACACACACACACACACACACTCACACACACTCACACACACACACACACACTCACACACACGTCTTTGACATGCTTATTATAGCCATGCACAAATTGGGCAGCTAATAATCACCCACTTCAACTTCCCCTTGGTAATGTGAATTTGGCTGTGCCTGCCTGCCCCCTCTGCTCTGCTCCCTTCCCCTTGGTGAATGTGAAATTGGTTGTGTCTGCCTGCCCCCTCTGCTCTGCTCCCCTTGTTAAGTGTGAGTTCTGCTGTGCCTGTCTCCCCCCTTTGCTCTCCCCGGCCACGAGTTCCTCTGTTTCATCCTCTCCCCTCTGCTCTCCCTCCCCATGCATTCTGCTGTGCTCTTCCTGCCTGCCCCCTCTGCTGTCTCCCTCCCTCTTCCTGCGTGTTCACATCAACAGCTCTATTAATAGGCTATGGGTGAGCAGAACAGAGCAGTGCTGCTGGAGAGAGATGGCTGCAGGCACTGCCTGCTGTCAGTAGTTCACTAGTAGGTCTCCTCTGCTGTAGAGGGCTTGGTTGTTCACTCTGCTGCTTCCCAGTCTGTATGGCCTAGTAATGTGGCCCTACTCAGGAGAGTCAGCAGTAGCAGGAGAGCAGCTGTGCACTAAGGTCACTGTGTAGAACAGAAGCGGGGATATGACTTAGCTGAAGTCAATACCAGAGCAGATCTATGTCTTGTGTGTTTAAATATCACATGTATTGGAGGTGCTCATGAATACGTATAATATGTTTTGTATGGCTCTGAGGCCAGGCTGTGTGTGCATGTGTTTGGTTTTGAGTGAAGATATGGTCTAATCCTGTCTCTCTCGCTCCACTGTCTCTTCTCTCTCTCTCTCTCTCTCTCTCTCTCTCTCTCTCTCTCTCTCTCTGTCTCTTCCTTCTCTTCTCTCTCTGTCTCTGTCTCTTCCTTCTCTTCTCTCTCTCTCTTCCTTCTCTTCTCTCTCTCTGTCTCTTCCTTCTCTTCTCTCTCTCTGTCTCTTTCCTCTCTCTCTCTCTCTCTCTCTCTCTCTTCTATCTGTCTCTTCCCTCTCTATCTGCACTGATTATTGTACTTTTACATTTCATTTGAAAACGTGGCTCAAATCTATCCAAACCTGTACACAAGTTATCTGTGGTTCCTCATATGTAAGATGACAGTTGATGATAGTGTTTTTATTACAAATAAGTTATTGTTGTTGGAATGATGATATCGCTACTTTTATCCAATGTAAAAAAACACAATATCAAATGTTGCTACATAAGACCGATTTGAGCCGGTCGGTCACGTATATTATTGGATGTAATGTATTGGTATGTTGTATTGTTTTAGTGAGTATGTGTATTGTGACTGTGTAAAGGTCCTTACCTGTCCTGGGACTAAAGGTAAAAAAATAATATTTTGGCTAACCCCAGCACATTTACATGGATGTTGCATAATTGTAATATTGATGTTGATTAATGTGCATTGTCCCCTATAAATAAATACATATCAAATATGTCTCTTCCATCTCTCTATCTGTCTCTTCTCTCTCTATTTCTTCTCTATCTGTCTCTTCTCTCACTATTTCGTCTCTATCTGTCTCTTCCCTCTCTCTATCTGTCTTTTCTCTCACTATTTATTCTCTATATGTCTCTTCCCTCTCTCTATCTGTCTCTTCTCTCACTATTTATTCTCTATCTGTCTCTTCCCTCTCTCTATCTGTCTCTTCTCTCACTATTTCTTCTCTATATGTCTCTTCCCTCTCTATCTGTCTCTTCTCTCACTATTTCTTCTCTATCTGTCTCTTCTCTCACTATTTCTTTTCTCTCTGTCTCTTCCCTCTCTCTATCTGTCTCTTCTCTCACTATCTCTTTTCTCTCTGTCTCTTCCCTCTCTCTATCTGTCTCTTCTCTCACTTTCTCTTTTCTCTCTGTCTCTTCCCTCTCTCTATCTGTCTCTTCTCTCACTATCTCTTTTCTCTCTGTCTTTTCCCTCTCTCTATCTGTCTCTTCTCTCACTTTCTCTTTTCTCTCTGTCTCTTCCCTCTCTCTAACTATCTATTTCCTCTCTCAGCCTATGTGTTGCAGGTGAAGGTGGAGATGGAGCTGGAGATCCTGCAGTGTGAGAAGATCAAGGCTGTCAGGGAGGAGCAGCTGGAACGACTCACACAGATCTGCCAGGAGCAGGCAGTAAGTCCCCGCACCATCACCTCACAGATAGCGTTGAGACTATGGTTAGGGTTTTGGTTGAAGCTAGGTTATGGTTGAGGCTAGGGCTAAGGTTGAACCAGGACTTAAAAAAAAAAAAAATTACATTTATTTCACCTTAATTTAACCAGGTAGGCCAGTTAAGAACAAGTTCTCATTTACAACTGCGACCTGGCCAAGATAAAGCAAAGCAGTGCGACAAAAACAACAACAACAACACAGAGTTAAACATGGGATAAACAAACGTACAGTCAATAACACAATAGAAACATCTGTAAACAGTGTGTGCAAATGAAGTAAGGAGGTAAGGCAATAAATAGGCGAAGTAATTACAATTTGGCAATTAACACTGGAGTGATATACAGTTGATGTCGGAAGTTTACATACAACTTAGCCAAATACATTTAAACTGAGTTTTTCACAATTCCTGACATTTAATTCTAGTAAAAATTCCCTGTCTTAGGTCAGTTAGGATCACCACTTTATTTTAAGAATGTGAAATGTCAGAATAATAGTAGAGGGATTTATGAATTGTTTTATTTCTTTCATCACATTCGCAGTGGGTCAGAAGTTTACATACACTCAATTAGTATTTGGTAGAATTGCCTTTAAATTGTTTAACCTCTTCAACCTATGGGGGCGCTATGTCATTATTGGATAAAAAAACGTGCCCGTTTTAAGCGCAATATTTTGTCACGAAAAGATGCTTGACTATGCATATAATTGCCAGCTTTGGAAAGAAAACACTCTGACGTTTTCAAAACTGCAAAGATATTATCTGTGAGTGCCCCAGAACTGATCTTACAGGCGAAACCAAGATGAAACTTCAAACAGGAAATGAGCAGTATTTTTGATGCTCTGTTTTACTCTGGTCTCCTTATATGGCTGTGAATATGCTGTGAACGAGCTTATGCGCTCTGCCGTTCGTCCAAGATGTCTGCAGCATTGTGACGTATTTGTAGGCATATCATTGGAAGATTGGCCATAAGAGACTACATTTGCCAGGGGGGCGTCCGGTGTCCTTTGTCTAAGTTGGTGCGTAATTCCCAGTGGCAATTATTTTACCATGCGATACAGAAGGAGACGCATACTTCCAGGAACGATACATCATTGAAGAGATATGTGAAAAACACCTTGAGGATTGGTTCTAAACAACGTTTGCCATGTTTCAGTCGATATTATGGAGTTAATTTGGAAAAAAGTTTGGCGTTTGGATAACTGAATTTTCGTTTTTTTTTGGTAGCCAAACGTGACGCACCAAACGGACCGATTTCTCCTGCACAAAAAATCTTTCAGGAAAAACTGAACATTTGCTATCTAACTGAGAGTCTCCTCATTGAAAACATCCGAAGTTCTTCAAAGGTAAATGATTTATTGAATGGTTTTGCGAAAATGTTGCTTGCTAATGCTAACGCTAAATGCTAATGCTAAATGCTAATGCTAAATGCTAATGCTAAATGCTAATGCTAAATGCTAAATGCTAGTGTGCTATGGTAGAGAAGCATATTTTTGAAAATCTGAGATGACAGTGTTGTTAACAAAAGGCTAAGCATGAGAGCTAGCATATTGATTTAATTTAATTTGCGATTTTTATGAATAGTTAACGTTGCGTTATGGTAATGGGCTTGAGGCTGTAGTCATGATACCGGATCCGGGTTGGCTCGACGCAAGAAGTTAACTTGGGTCAAATGTTTTGGGTAGCCTTCCACAAGTTTCCCACAATAAATTGAGTGAATTTTGGCCTATTCCTCCTGACAGAGCTGGTGTAACTGAGTCAGGTTTGTAGGCATCCTTGCTCGCACACGCCTTTTCAGTTCTGCCCACAAATGTTCTATAGGATTGAGGTCAGGGCTTCGTGATGGCCTCTCCAATACCTTGACTTTGTTGTCCTTAAGCCATTTTGCCACAACTTTGGAAGTATGCTTGGGGTCATTGTCCATTTGGAAGACCCATTTGCGACCAAGCTTTAACTTCCTGACTGATGTCTTGAGATGTTGCTTCAATATATCCACCTAATTTTCCTCCCTCATGACGCCATCTATTTTGTGAAGTGCACCAGTCCCTCCTGCAGCAAAGCACCCCCACAACATGATGCTGCCACCCCCGTGCTTCACGGTTGGGATGGTGTTCTTCGGCTTGCAAGCGTTCTCCTTTTTCTTCCAAACACAACGATGGTCATTATTGCCAAACAGTTCAATTTTTGTTTCATCAGACCAGAGGAAATTTCTCCAAAAGGTACGATCTTTGTTCCCATGTGCAGTTGCAAACCGTAGTCTGGCATTTTTATGGCAGTTTTGGAGCAGTGGCTTCTTCCTTGCTGAGAGGCCTTTCAGGTTATATCGATATAGTACTCATTTGACTGTGGATATAGATACTTTTGTACCTGTTTCCTCCAGCATCTTCACAAGGTCCTTTGCTGTTGTCTGGGATTGATTTGCACTTTTCCCACCAAAGTATGTTCATCTCTAGGAGACAGAATGCGTCTCCTTCTTGAGCGGTATGACGGCTGCATGGTCCCATGGTGTTTATACTTGCGTACTATTGTTTGTAAAGATGAATGTGGTACCTTCAGGCATTTGGAAATTGCTCCCAAGGATGAACCAGACTTGTGGAGGTGTACACATTTTTTCTGATGTCTTGGCTGATTTCTTTTGATTTCCCCATGATGTCAAACAAGTGAGCTGAGATAATGTGGAGCTTTACCTAGAAAATACTTATAGATGACCTGGAGCCAGTGGGTTTGGCGACGAATATGTAGCGATGACCAGCCAACGAGAGCATACAGGTTGCAGTAGTGGGTAGAATATGGGGCTTTGGTGACAAAATGGATGGCACTGTGATAGACTGCATCCAATTTTCTGAGTAGAGTGTTGGAGGATATTTTGTAAATGATATCGCCAAAGTCAAGGATCGGTAGGATAGTCAGTTTTACAAGGGTATGTTTGGCAGCATGAGAGAAGGAGGCTTTTTTGTGAAATAGGAAGCCAATTCTAGATTTAACTTTGGATTGGAGATGCTTAATGTGAGTCTGGAAGGAGCGTTTACGGTCTAGCCAGACACCTGGGTATTTATAGTTGTCCACATATCAGAACTGTCGAAAGTAGTGATTATTTTCGGGCGGGTGGGTGCGGGCAGCGATCGGTTGAAGAGCATGCATTTCATTTTACTAATATTTAAGAGCATTTGGAGGCCACGGAAGGAGTGTTGTATGGTGTTGAAGCTCATTTTGGAGGTTAGTTAACACAGTGTCCAAAGAAAGGCCAGACGTACACAGTATGGTGTCGTCTGCGTAGAGGTGGATCAAAGAATCACCCGCAGCAAGAGCGACATCATTGATATATACAGAGAAAAGAGTCAGCCCGAGAATTGAACCTTGTGGCACCCCCATAGAGACTGCCAGAGGTCTGGACAACAGGCCCTCCGATTTGACACACAGAACTCTATCTGAGAAGTAGTTAGTGAACCAGGCGAGGTAGTCATTAGAGAAACCAAGGCTGTTGAGTCTGCCGATAAGAATATGGTTATTGACAGAGTCGAAAGCCTTGGCCACGGCTGTACAGTACTGTCTTTTATCGATGGTGGTTATGATATCGTTTAGGACCTTGAGCATAGCTGAGGTGCACCCGTGACCAGCTCGGAAACTAGATTGCATAGCGGAGAAGGTACAGTGGAATTCGAAATGGTCTGTGATCTTTTTTTTCACTTGGCTTTCGAAGACTTTAGAGAGGCAGGGCAGGATGGATATAGGTCTGTAACAGTTTGGGTCTAGAGTGTCTCCCCTTTTGAAGAGGTGGATGACCGCGACCGCTTAACAATCCTTAAGAATCTCAGACGATACGAAAGAGAGGTTGAACAGACTAGTAATAATTGTTGCAACAATGGTGGCGGATAATTTTAGGAAGAGAGGGTCCAGATTGTCTAGCCCAGCTGATTTGTAGGGATCCAGATTTTGCAGCTCTTTCAGAACATCGGCTGTTTGGATTTGTGTGAAGGAGAAGCGGGGGGCTTGGACCAGTTGCTGCAGGGGGTGTAGAGCTGTTGGCCCGGGGTTGGGGTAGCCAGGTGTAAAGCATGGCCAGCCGTAGAGGATAGCCGTATTGAATTTCTCGATTATCGTGGATTTATCAGTGGTGACAGTTTCCTAGTCTCAGTGTAATGGGCAGCTGACTGTGTGTATTGGTTCCTGACTTCCTTGAAAAGTTGCATATCGCGGGGACTATTCGAGGCTAGTGCAGTACGCCACAGGATGTTTTTGTGCTGGTCAAGGTCAGTCAAGTCTGGAGTGAACCAAGGGCTATATCTGTTCTTAGTATAATTTTTTTTAAAGAGGCATGCTTATTTGAGATGGTGAGGAAAGCACTTTTAAGGAACAACCTGGAATCCTCGACTGACGGGATGAGGTCAATATCCTTCCAGGATTCCCGGGCAGGTTGATTATAAAGGCCGGCTCGCTGAAGTGTTTTAGGGAGCGTTTGACAGTGATGAGGGGTGGTCGTTTGACCGCGGACCCATAACGGACGCAGGCAATGAGGCAGTGATCGCTGAGATCCTGGTTGAAAACAGCAGAGGTGTATTTAGAGGGCAAGTTGGTCAGGATGATATCTATGAGGGTGCCCATGTTTACAGATTTGGGGTTGTACCTGGTAGGTTCCTTGATAATTTGTGTGAGATTGAGGGCATCTAATTTAGATTGTAGGAAGGCCGGTGTGTTATGCATATCCCAATTTAGGTCACCTAGCAGTACAAACTCTGACTATAGATGGGGGGAAATCAATTCACATATGGTGTCCAGGGCACAGCTGGGGGCTGAAGGGGGTCTATAACAAGCGGCAACAGTGAAATACTTATTTCTGGAGAGATGGATCTTTAAATGTAGAAGCTTGAACTGTTTGGGCATAGACCTGGATAGTATGACAGAACTCTGCAGGCTATCTCTAATTTCAGAATTTTTGATGGCCTTCCTACGCCAGGATTCAGACACGGCTCGGACATCAGGGTTGGCAGAGTGTGCTAAAGCAGTGAATAAAACAAACTTAGGGAGGAGGCTTCTGATGTTAACATGCATGAACGCAAGGCTTTTACGGTTGCAGAAGTCAACAAATGAGAGCGCCTGGGGAATGGGAGTGGAGCTGGGCACTGCAGGGCCTGGGTTAACCTCTACATCACCAGAGGAACAGAGGAGGAGTAGGATGAGGGTACAGCTAAAGGCTATCAGAACTGGTTGTCTAGTGCTTTGGGAACAGAGAATAAAAGGAGCAGATTTCTGGGCGTGTAGGATAGATTTGGGGCATAGTGTACAGACAAGGGTATGGTAGGGTGCGAGTACAGTGGGGGTAAACCTAGGCATTGAGTGACGATGAGAGAGGTTGCATCTCTGGAGGCTCTAGTTAAGTTAGGTGCGGTCTCCGCATGTGTGGGGAGTGGGACAAAGGAGCTATCTGAGGCATGTTGAGCAGGACTAGGGGCTCCGCAGTAAAATAAAACAATGAGAGCTTCCCTAAACAACAGTATACAAGGCGTATTGACATTAGAGCGAGGCATAAAGCAATCACAGGTGTTGATTGGGAGAGCTAAGACAACAACGTGTGAGACAACAACGGGTAAACAGCAAAGACAACAACAACGGGTAAATGGCAATAAATGGGCAGAGAGGGTCAGTTAGCTACACACAGGGCCTGAGTTCGAGGCTGGGGTCGACAGATAAACAAAATGAAGTACCGTGTTAACAGTCCAGTAGGCATCAGTTGTGTAGCCGAGTGATCATAGGGTCCAATGAGGAGCAATAGATATTTAGACATGAAGGTAGGATTAGGGTTAGGGCTGTGGTTAACGGTTGAGCCGGCATGTGGACATGATGCTATGGTAATGGTTAGGGTTAGGGTTGAGGGTTAGGGTTAAGGTTGAACCGGGAGGTAAACATGAAGCTAGAGTTAGGGTTGTGGTTGAGGCTAGGGTTAGGGTTGGGGTTGAAGCAGGATGTGGACATGATGCTATGGTAATGGTTAGGGTTAGGGTTGTGGTTGAGGCTAGGGTTAGGGTTAGGGTTGAAGCAGGATGTGGACATGAAGCTAGAGTTAGGGTTGTGGTTGAAGCTAGGGTTAGGGTTAAAGTTGAAGCAGGATGTGGACATGACGCTTGGCTTAGGGTTGTGGTTGAGGCTAGGGTTAGGGTTAAAGTTGAAGCAGGATGTGGACATGACGCTTGGCTTAGGGTTGTGGTTGAGGCTAGGGTTAGGGTTAAAGTTGAAGCAGGATGTGGACATGACGCTTGGGTTAGGGTTGTGGTTGAGGCTGTTTCAGATTTCCAGAGGCTGCTATTTCAATTGCTACCACAGGGAGGCAGTAACACTTCACAGAAGAGTTCAATGTGTAGCCAACACATTTTCAACAGACATCAGAGACGATGTTTCTTCAAATTGTTTTACAACATTCATTGATTTGCAAATCCGTAATAAACAGGCACAAGAAAAGTTGATCTTGTGATATTATGAACCCACAGTACACATAAGCACGCAACATAATACAGTAAAATATATTTGGAAAGATGTTTCCCATATAGATGTAAACAACACATATTTTCCATGTTGTTATTTTTATCACTATCACTGGTCACCTATGAACATTTAAACATCTTGAAGAACGATCTGGCCTTAATGGCCATGTAACTCTTATAATCTCAACTCAGCACAGCCAGAAGAGGACTGCCCCCCCCCTCAGAGCCTGGTTCCTCTCTAGGTTTCTTCCTAGGTTCCTGCCTTTCTAGGGAGTTTTCCCTCACCACTGTGCTTCTACATCTGCATTGCTTGCTGTTAGGTTTTAAGCTGGGTTTCTGTATAAGCACTTTGAGACATCTGCTGATTTAAAAAAGGTCTTTATAAATACATTTGATTGATTGATTAATGACTGCACTCCTCTAGTCAGTTGAACTGAAGGACTACATTTCTTTCAAAGACTCAAGGTCCCAAGATCAATACTGGTACATCAATGGAAACACGTTGTTGTACAACACAGTCCAGTAATGATGGGCTCCTCAGTGTAATTCTAGAAACAAACAGTTCATGTGTAATCTGACTGTCTGTTTGTCAATATGAGCCATCAGGCCAGAGGAAACCCCAGTGAAAGCATTGATCCTATAGCTAGTAATAGAACCACTTAGCCTGCAGAATGCCTGGGATCATGCTGAAAGGGCCTGTCTGGGAGTAAAAGGTTAGGTTAGTCAACACTGACATATTGTTACATCAATACACCAAGATTTCAGTTAGAAGAATACATGTGTGTATGCCTTTTCCAGACCAACTCTCTCTCTCTCTCTCTGTCGCTCTCTCTCTCTCTGTCTCCCCCCTCCCTCAGTTTGAGATCAGACAGCTCCGGGCCCACCTGGCCCAGCAGGACTTGGACCTGGCTGCAGAGCAGGAGGCTGCTATGCAGATCCACCATGTGTGGAGCAAACAGAGGAGCAGCTACCAGGTGGTGGAGAGCCAGGGCCCTGGGGAGTCTGACGATGAGGGACATGGAGTCCTCAGGGAGACCCCAGCAGGTACACTCGCCTATACTGTACCTATAAGCTACACTATATATACAAAAGTATATGGACACCCCTTTTGGTCATGTAGTGTATGTCACATCCAGGGAAACTAGGGCCCAGAGTTGTTCTGTCCCTAACTATAACGGTATATGTAATACTCCATACTATAATCCTCAGACCATGAGATAAAATAGATACTAGCTCTTTCATATACTTCATGGGTATTGCTATATTCTGGAACATGTAAGAATATTGCGTCTGATGAATACTGCTGTTCCAAGAGGCAGACAAACCTTTAAATCCTAATTATGAATTACTTCACCACAGACCAAATAGAATGAACTTGACTCATTTTATTATTTTATTTTGACCCCTTTTTCTCCCCAATTTTGTGGTATCCAATTGGTTGTTACCATCTTGTCTCATCGCTGCAACTCCTTGTACGGACTTGGGAGAGGCGAAGGTCGAGAGCCGTGCGTCCTCCGATACACGACCCAACCAAGCCGCACTGCTTCTTGACACATTGCCCGCTTAACCTGGAAGCAAGCTGCACCAATGTGTCAGAGGAAACACCGTATACCTGGCTCACTAGTGCGCGATGGGACAAGCACATCCCTGCCAGCCAAACCCTCCCCTAACCCGGACGACACTGAGCCAATTGTGCGCCGCACCATGGGTTGCGGCCGGCTACGACAGAGCCTGGACTCGAACCAGGAGCTAGCACTGCCTTAGACCACTGCACCACTCGGGAGGCCTGTGACTCATTTTAATAAAGTTCTACATTCGTCTGTATGGTTGAAAAGGCATCCTGACAGAACCAGCAGAGAGGTTTGTACATAAAGTATGTACATAATTATGTGGGACAAAAAGTCCCATCCAATGTAACATCAGGTGAATGGGGTGTCAGAGCAGTGTCAAACTGATCTAGTAGCAGTAGCCCTGAGCTAGTCTCCAGGCACTAGCCTCTTAAAACACTGACGGTAACTCACAACACCCCTCACACACACACACACACACACACACAACACACACCACACCCACACCTCTGACCGCAGGCAGTGCAGTATCAATAAGAGGGCAGAAAAGCTTTTAGGATGTGATGAAACCTGGGGACAACAAGTATGTTCTAGGAGAACGTCACACACACACAGGCACACATGCAGTCATGCACACACACACACACACACACACACACACACACACACACACACACACACACACACACACACACACACACACACACACACACACACACACACACACACACACACACACCTCACCTCAGCCAGGCTGTTTCAGGTACAGAGTGCTCTGTGCATTGGGCCTTGTTCTGAGGTCTGAGGAGAGAGAGGGCCACTGTGAACATCTGCTCCTCTTCACCTGGAAACCACAATAGGGCACCAGGAGACGCCACACCACCACCCCCAGGGGATTGTGGGAAATCTGGCTCTTAGGAACAAGCGTGTTTTTTTCCAGAACATGGAAGGAGTATTGGGACAGGAGGAGCACTTAGGCTTCAGGCAGTCCTGCAAGGACAGACCATGGACTGGGTTAGGACTCCTCACGTCTCTCTCTCCCCCTCTCTCTCTCTCTCGCCCTCTGGCCCGAGGGATGCCATCAAGGACAGACCATGGACTGGGTTAGGACTCCTCACGTCTCTCTCTCCCCCCTCTCTCTCTCTCCGCCCTCTGGCCCGAGGATGCCATCAAGGACAGACCGTGGACTGGGTTAGGACTCCTCACGTCTCTCTCTCCCCCTCTCTCGCTCTCCGCCCTCTGGCCCGAGGGATGCCATCAAGGACAGACCATGGACTGGGTTAGGACTCCTCACGTCTCTCTCCCCCCTCTCTCTCTCTCCGCCCTCTGGCCCGAGGGATGCCATCAAGGACAGACCATGGACTGGGTTAGGACTCCTCACGTCTCTCTCCCCCTCTCTCTCTCTCTCCCCCTCTGGCCCGGGGATGCCATCAAGGACAGACCATGGACTGGGTTAGGACTCCTCACGTCTCTCTCTCCCCCTCTCTCTCTCTCTCCGCCCTCTGGCCCGAGGGATGCCATCAAGGACAGACCGTGGACTGGGTTAGGACTCCTCACGTCTCTCTCCCCTCTCTCTCTCTCTCTCTCCGCCCTCTGGCCCGAGGGATGCCATCAGGACAGACCGTGGACTGGGTTAGGACTCCTCATGTCTCTCTCTCCCCCTCTCTCTCTCTCCGCCCTCTGGCCCGAGGGATGCCATCAAGGACAGACCGTGGACTGGGTTAGGACTCCTCACGTCTCTCTCACCCCCTCTCTCTCTCCGCCCTCTGGCCCGAGGGATGCCATCAAGGACAGACCGTGGACTGGGTTAGGGACTCCTCACGTCTCTCTCTCCCCCTCTCTCTCTCTCTCCGCCCTCTGGCCCGAGGGATGCCATCAAGGACAGACCGTGGAATGGGTTAGGACTCCTCATGTCTCTCTCTCTCCCCTCTCTCTCTCTCTCTCTCTCCACCCTCTGGCCCGAGGGATGCCATCAAGGACAGACCGTGGACTGGGTTAGGACTCCTCACGTCTCTCTCTCTCTCTCTCTCCGCCCTCTGGCCCGAGGATGCCATCAAGGACAGACCGTGGACTGGGTTAGGACTCCTCACGTCTCTCTCTCCCCCTCTCTCTCTCTCTCCGCCCTCTGGCCCGAGGGATGCCATCAAGGACAGACCGTGGACTGGGTTAGGACTCCTCACGTCTCTCTCTCCCCCTCTCTCTCTCTCTCTCCGCCTCTGGCCCGAGGGATGCCATCAAGGACAGACCATGGACTGGGTTAGGACTCCTCACGTCTCTCTCTCCCCCTCTCTCTCTCCGCCCTCTGGCCCGAGGGATGCCATCAGGACAGACCGTGGACTGGGTTAGGACTCCTCACGTCTCTCTCTCCCCCTCTCTCTCTCTCTCCGCCCTCTGGCCCGAGGGATGCCATCAAGGACAGACCATGGACTGGGTTAGGACTCCTCACGTCTCTCTCTCCCCTCTCTCTCTCTCTCCGCCCTCTGGCCCGAGGGATGCCATCAAGGACAGACCATGGACTGGGTTAGGACTCCTCACGTCTCTCTCTCCCCCTCTCTCTCTCTCTCCGCCCTCTGGCCCGAGGGATGCCATCAAGGACAGACCGTGGACTGGGTTAGGACTCCTCACATCTCTCTCCCCCTCTCTCTCTCTCTCCGCCCCTCTGGCCCGAGGGATGCCATCAAGGACAGACCGTGGACTGGGTTAGGACTCCTCACGTCTCTCTCTCCCCCTCTCTCTCTCTCTCCGCCCTCTGGCCCGAGGGATGCCATCAAGGACAGACCGTGGACTGGGTTAGGACTCCTCACGTCTCTCTCCCCCTCTCTCTCTCTCCGCCCTCTGGCCCGAGGGATGCCATCAAGGACAGACCGTGGATTGGGTTAGGACTCCTCACGTCTCTCTCTCCCCCTCTCTCTCTCCGCCCTCTGGCCCGAGGGATGCCATCAAGGACAGACCGTGGACTGGGTTAGGACTCCTCACGTCTCTCTCTCTCCCCTCTCTCTCTCTCCGCCCTCTGGCCCGAGGGATGCCATCAAGGACAGACCGTGGACTGGGTTAGTAGGACTCCTCACGTCTCTCTCTCCCCCCTCTCTCTCTCTCTCTCCGCCCTCTGGCCCGAGGGATGCCATCAAGGACAGACCGTGGACTGGGTTAGGACTCCTCATGTCTCTCTCTCCCCCTCTCTCTCTCTCTCTCCCGCCCTCTGGCCCGAGGGATGCCATCAAGGACAGACCGTGGACTGGGTTAGGACTCCTCTTGTCTCTCTCTCCCCCCTCTCTCTCTCTCTCTCTCTCCGCCCTCTGGCCCGAGGGATGCCATCAAGGACAGACCGTGGACTGGGTTAGGACTCCTCACGTCTCTCTCTCTCTCTCTCCGCCCTCTGGCCCGAGGGATGCCATCAAGGACAGACCGTGGACTGGGTTAGGACTCCTCTCTCTCTCTCTCTCTCCGCCCCTCTGGCCCGAGGGATGCCATCAAGGACAGACCGTGGACTGGGTTAGGACTCCTCACGTCTCTCTGTCCCCCTCTCTCTCTCTCCGCCCTCTGGCCCGAGGGATGCCATCAAGGACAGACCGTGGACTGGGTTAGGACTCCTCACGTCTCTCTCTCCCCCTCTCTCTCTCTCTCCGCCCTCTGGCCCGAGGGATGCCATCAAGGACAGACCATGGACTGGGTTAGGACTCCTCACGTCTCTCTCTCCCCCTCTCTCTCTCTCTCCGCCCTCTGGCCCGAGGGATGCCATCAAGGACAGACCGTGGACTGGGTTAGGACTCCTCACGTCTCTCTCTCCCCCTCTCTCTCTCTCCCCTCTGGCCCGAGGGATGCCATCAAGGACAGACCGTGGACTGGGTTAGGACTCCTCACATCTCTCTCCCCTCTCTCTCTCTCTCCGCCCTCTGGCCCGAGGGATGCCATCAAGGACAGACCGTGGACTGGGTTAGGACTCCTCACGTCTCTCTCTCCCCCTCTCTCTCTCTCTCCGCCCTCTGGCCCGAGGATGCCATCAAGGACAGACCGTGGACTGGGTTAGGACTCCTCACGTCTCTCTCTCCCCCTCTCTCTCTCTCTCCGCCCTCTGGCCCGAGGGATGCCATCAAGGACAGACCGTGGATTGGGTTAGGACTCCTCACGTCTCTCTCTCCCCCTCTCTCTCCTCCGCCCTCTGGCCCGAGGGATGCCATCAAGGACAGACCGTGGACTGGGTTAGGACTCCTCACGTCTCTCTCTCCCCCTCTCTCTCTCTCCGCCCTCTGGCCCGAGGGATGCCATCAAGGACAGACCGTGGACTGGGTTAGTAGGACTCCTCACGTCTCTCTCTCCCCCTCTCTCTCTCTCTCCGCCCTCTGGCCCGAGGGATGCCATCAAGGACAGACCGTGGACTGGGTTAGCACTCCTCATGTCTCTCTCTCCCCCCTCTCTCTCTCTCTCTCTCTCTCCGCCCTCTGGCCTGAGGGATGCCATCAAGGACAGACCGTGGACTGGGTTAGGACTCCTCTTGTCTCTCTCTCTCCCTCTCTCTCTCTCTCTCTCCGCCCTCTGGCCCGAGGATGCCATCAAGGACAGACCGTGGACTGGGTTAGGACTCCTCACGGCCCTCTGGCCCGATGCCATCAAGGACAGACCGTGGACTGGGTTAGGACTCCTCACGTCTCTCTCTCTCTCTCTCCGCCCTCTGGCCCGAGGATGCCATCAAGGACAGACCGTGGACTGGGTTAGGACTCCTCACGTCTCTCTGTCCCCCTCTCTCTCTCTCTCCGCCCTCTGGCCCGAGGGATGCCATCAAGGACAGACCGTGGACTGGGTTAGGACTCCTCACGTCTCTCTCTCCCCTCTCTCTCTCTCTCCGCCCTCTGGCCCGAGGGATGCCATCAAGGACAGACCGTGGACTGGGTTAGGACTCCTCACGTCTCTCTCCCCTCTCTCTCTCTCTCCGCCCTCTGGCCCGAGGGATGCCATCAAGGACAGACCGTGGACTGGGTTAGGACTCCTCACGTCTCTCTCTCCCCCTCTCTCTCTCTCTCCGCCCTCTGGCCCGAGGGATGCCATCAAGGACAGACCGTGGACTGGGTTAGGACTCCTCACGTCTCTCTCCCCCCTCTCTCTCTCTCTCCGCCCTCTGGCCCGAGGGATGCCATCAAGGACAGACCGTGGACTGGGTTAGGACTCCTCACGTCTCTCTCTCCCCCTCTCTCTCTCCTCCCCTCTGGCCCGAGGGATGCCATCAAGGACAGACCGTGGACTGGGTTAGGACTCCTCACGTCTATCTCTCCCCCTCTCTCTCTCTCTCCGCCCTCTGGCCCGAGGGATGCCATCAAGGACAGACCGTGGACTGGGTTAGGACTCCTCACGTCTCTCTCTCCCCTCTCTCTCTCTCTCTCTCCGCTCTGGCCCGAGGGATGCCATCAAGGACAGACCGTGGACTGGGTTAGGACTCCTCACGTCTCTCTCTCCCCTCTCTCTCTCTCTCCGCCCTCTGGCCCGAGGGGATGCCATCAAGGACAGACCATGGACTGGGTTAGGACTCCTCACGTTCTCTCTCCCCCTCTCTCTCTCTCTCTCCGCCCTCTGGCCCGAGGGATGCCATCAAGGACAGACCGTGGACTGGGTTAGGACTCCTCACGTCTCTCTCTCTCCCCCTCTCTCTCTCTCTCTCTGGCCCGAGGGATGCCATCAAGGACAGACCGTGGACTGGTTAGGACTCCTCACGTCTCTCTCTCTCCCCCTCTCTCTCTCTCTCCGCCCTCTGGCCCGAGGGATGCCATCAAGGACAGACCGTGGACTGGGTTAGGACTCCTCACGTCTCTCTCTCCCCCTCTCTCTCTCTCTCTCCGCCCTCTGGCCCGAGGGATGCCATCAAGGACAGACCGTGGACTGGGTTAGGACTCCTCACGTCTCTCTCCCCCTCTCTCTCTCTCTCCGCCCTCTGGCCCGAGGAATGCCATCAAGGACAGACCGTGGACTGGGTTAGGACTCCTCACGTCTCTCTCTCCCCCTCTCTCTCTCCGCCCTCTGGCCCGAGGGATGCCATCAAGGACAGACCGTGGACTGGGTTAGGACTCCTCACGTCTCTCTCTCCCTCTCTCTCTCTCTCTCTCTCTCCGCCCTCTGGCCCGAGGGATGCCATCAAGGACAGACCGTGGACTGGGTTAGGACTCCTCACGTCTCTCTCTCCCCCTCTCTCTCTCTCCGCCCTCTGGCCCGAGGGATGCCATCAAGGACAGACCATGGACTGGGTTAGGACTCCTCACGTCTCTCTCTCCCCCTCTCTCTCTCTCTCTCCTCTCTCTCTCCGCCCTCTGGCCCGAGGGATGCCATCAAGGACAGACCGTGGACTGGGTTAGGACTCCTCACGTCTCTCTCTCCCCCCTCTCTCTCTCTCTCCTCTCTCTCTCTCTCCGCCCTCTGGCCCGAGGGATGCCATCAAGGACAGACCGTGGACTGGGTTAGG
Source organism: Oncorhynchus nerka (assembly GCF_034236695.1). NCBI lineage: Eukaryota > Metazoa > Chordata > Actinopteri > Salmoniformes > Salmonidae > Oncorhynchus > Oncorhynchus nerka. Next base: position 84,550,791 of record NC_088423.1, read on the forward strand.
ACTCCTCACGTCTCTGTCTCCCCCTCTCTCTCTCTCCGCCCTCTGGCCCGAGGGATGCCATCAAGGACAGACCATGGACTGGGTTAGGACTCCTCACGTCTCTCTCTCCCCCTCTCTCTCTCTCTCCGCCCTCTGGCCCGAGGGATGCCATCAAGGACAGACCGTGGACTGGGTTAGGACTCCTCACGTCTCTCTCTCCCCCTCTCTCTCTCTCCGCCCTCTGGCCCGAGGATGCCATCAAGGACAGACCGTGGACTGGGTTAGGACTCCTCACGTCTCTCTCTCCCCCTCTCTCTCTCTCTCCGCCCTCTGGCCCGAGGGATGCCATCAAGGACAGGCCGTGGACTGGGTTAGGACTCCTCACGTCTCTCTCTCCCCCCTCTCTCTCTCTCTCCGCCCTCTGGCCCGAGGGATGCCATCAAGGACAGACCGTGGACTGGGTTAGGACTCCTCACGTCTCTCTCTCCCCCCTCTCTCTCTCTCTCTCCGCCCTCTGGCCCGAGGGATGCCATCAAGGACAGACCGTGGACTGGGTTAGGACTCCTCACGTCTCTCTCTCCCCCCTCTCTCTCTCTCTCTCTCCGCCCTCTGGCCCGAGGGATGCCATCAAGGACAGACCGTGGACTGGGTTAGGACTCCTCACGTCTCTCTCTCCCCCTCTCTCTCTCCACCCTCTGGCCCGAGGGATGCCATCAAGGACAGACCGTGGACTGGGTTAGGACTCCTCACGTCTCTCTCTCCCCCTCTCTCTCTCTCTCCGCCCTCTGGCCCGAGGGATGCCATCAAGGACAGACCATGGACTGGGTTAGGACTCCTCACGTCTCTCTCTCCCCCTCTCTCTCTCTCTCCGCCCTCTGGCCCGAGGGATGCCATCAAGGACAGACCATGGACTGGGTTAGGACTCCTCACGTCTCTCTCTCCCCCTCTCTCTCTCTCTCCGCCCTCTGGCCCGAGGGATGCCATCAAGGACAGACCGTGGACTGGGTTAGGACTCCTCACGTCTCTCTCCCCCTCTCTCTCTCTCTCCTCTCTCTCTCCGCCCTCTGGCCCGAGGGATGCCATCAAGGACAGACCGTGGACTGGGTTAGGACTCCTCACGTCTCTCTCTCCCCCTCTCTCTCTCTCTCCGCCCTCTGGCCCGAGGGATGCCATCAAGGACAGACCATGGACTGGGTTAGGACTCCTCACGTCTCTCTCTCCCCCTCTCTCTCTCTCTCTCTCTCTCTCTCCGCCCTCTGGCCCGAGGGATGCCATCAAGGACAGACCGTGGACTGGGTTAGGACTCCTCACGTCTCTCTCTCCCCCTCTCTCTCTCTCTCTCTCTCTCTCTCTCTCGCCCTCTGGCCCGAGGGATGCCATCAAGGACAGACCGTGGACTGGGTTAGGACTCCTCACGTCTCTGTCTCCCCCTCTCTCTCTCTCTCCGCCCTCTGGCCCGAGGGATGCCATCAAGGACAGACCATGGACTGGGTTAGGACTCCTCACGTCTCTCTCTCCCCCTCTCTCTCTCTCTCCGCCCTCTGGCCCGAGGGATGCCATCAAGGACAGACCGTGGACTGGGTTAGGACTCCTCACGTCTCTCTCTCCCCCTCTCTCTCTCTCTCCGCCCTCTGGCCCGAGGGATGCCATCAAGGACAGACCGTGGACTGGGTTAGGACTCCTCACGTCTCTCTCTCTCCCCCTCTCTCTCTCTCTCCGCCCTCTGGCCCGAGGGATGCCATCAAGGACAGGCCGTGGACTGGGTTAGGACTCCTCACGTCTCTCTCTCCCCCTCTCTCTCTCTCCCGCCCTCTGGCCCGAGGGATGCCATCAAGGACAGACCGTGGACTGGGTTAGGACTCCTCACGTCTCTCTCTCCCCCTCTCTCTCTCTCTCTCTCGCCCTCTGGCCCGAGGGATGCCATCAAGGACAGACCGTGGACTGGGTTAGGACTCCTCACGTCTCTCTCTCCCCCTCTCTCTCTCTCTCCGCCCTCTGGCCCGAGGGATGCCATCAAGGACAGACCGTGGACTGGGTTAGGACTCCTCACGTCTCTCTCTCCCCCCTCTCTCTCTCCACCCTCTGGCCCGAGGGATGCCATCAAGGACAGACCGTGGACTGGGTTAGGACTCCTCACGTCTCTCTCTCCCCCTCTCTCTCTCTCTCCGCCCTCTGGCCCGAGGGATGCCATCAAGGACAGACCATGGACTGGGTTAGGACTCCTCACGTCTCTCTCCCCCCTCTCTCTCTCTCTCCGCCCTCTGGCCCGAGGGGATGCCATCAAGGACAGACCATGGACTGGGTTAGGACTCCTCACGTCTCTCTCTCCCCTCTCTCTCTCTCTCCGCCCTCTGGCCCGAGGGATGCCATCAAGGACAGACCGTGGACTGGGTTAGGACTCCTCACGTCTCTCTCTCCCCCTCTCTCTCTCTCTCCGCCCCCCTCTGGCCCGAGGGATGCCATCAAGGACAGACCGTGAACTGGGTTAGGACTCCTCACGTCTCTCTCTCCCCCTCTCTCTCTCTCCGCCCTCTGGCCCGAGGGATGCCATCAAGGACAGACCGTGGACTGGGTTAGGACTCCTCACGTCTCTCTCTCCCCCCCTCTCTCTCTCCGCCCTCTGGCCCGAGGGATGCCATCAAGGACAGACCGTGGACTGGGTTAGGACTCCTCACGTCTCTCTCTCCCCCTCTCTCTCTCTCCGCCCTCTGGCCCGAGGGATGCCATCAAGGACAGACCGTGGACTGGGTTAGTAGGACTCCTCACGTCTCTCTCTCCCCCCTCTCTCTCTCTCTCCGCCCTCTGGCCCGAGGGATGCCATCAAGGACAGACCGTGGACTGGGTTAGGACTCCTCATGTCTCTCTCTCCCCCCTCTCTCTCTCTCTCTCTCTCCGCCCTCTGGCCCGAGGGATGCCATCAAGGACAGACCGTGGACTGGGTTAGGACTCCTCATGTCTCTCTCTCCCCCCTCTCTCTCTCTCTCTCTCTCCGCCCTCTGGCCCGAGGGATGCCATCAAGGACAGACCGTGGACTGGGTTAGGACTCCTCACGTCTCTCTCTCTCCGCCCTCTGGCCCGAGGGATGCCATCAAGGACAGACCGTGGACTGGGTTAGGACTCCTCACGTCTCTCTCTCTCTCTCTCTCTCTCCGCCCTCTGGCCCGAGGGATGCCATCAAGGACAGACCGTGGACTGGGTTAGGACTCCTCACGTCTCTCTCCCCCCTCTCTCTCTCTCTCCGCCCTCTGGCCCGAGGGATGCCATCAAGGACAGACCGTGGACTGGGTTAGGACTCCTCACGTCTCTCTCTCCCCCTCTCTCTCTCTCTCCGCCCTCTGGCCCGAGGGATGCCATCAAGGACAGACCGTGGACTGGGTTAGGACTCCTCACGTCTCTCTCTCCCCTCTCTCTCTCTCTCTCCGCCCCTCTGGCCCGAGGGATGCCATCAAGGACAGACCGTGGACTGGGTTAGGACTCCTCACGTCTCTCTCTCCCCTCTCTCTCTCTCTCCGCCCTCTGGCCCGAGGGATGCCATCAAGGACAGACCGTGGACTGGGTTAGGACTCCTCACGTCTCTCTCTCCCCCTCTCTCTCCGCCCTCTGGCCCGAGGGATGCCATCAAGGACAGACCGTGGACTGGGTTAGGACTCCTCACGTCTCTCTCTCCCCCTCTCTCTCTCTCTCCTCTCCGCCCTCTGGCCCGAGGGATGCCATCAAGGACAGACCGTGGACTGGGTTAGGACTCCTCACGTCTCTCTCTCCCCCTCTCTCTCTCTCTCCGCCCTCCTGGCCCGAGGGATGCCATCAAGGACAGACCATGGACTGGGTTAGGACTCCTCACGTCTCTCTCTCCCCCTCTCTCTCTCTCTCTCTCTCTCTCTCCGCCCCTCTGGCCCGAGGATGCCATCAAGGACAGACCGTGGACTGGGTTAGGACTCCTCCGTCTCTCTCTCCCCCCTCTCTCTCTCTCCGCCCTCTGACCCGAGGGATGCCATCAAGGACAGACCGTGGACTGAGTTAGGACTCCTCACGTCTCTCTCTCCCCCTCTCTCTCTCTCTCTCCGCCCTCTGGCCCGAGGGATGCCATCAAGGACAGACCGTGGACTGGGTTAGGACTCCTCACGTCTCTCTCTCCCCCTCTCTCTCTCTCTCCGCCCTCTGGCCCGAGGGATGCCATCAAGGACAGACCGTGGACTGGGTTAGGACTCCTCACGTCTCTCTCTCCCCCTCTCTCTCTCTCTCCGCCCTCTGGCCCGAGGGATGCCATCAAGGACAGACCGTGGACTGGGTTAGGACTCCTCACGTCTCTCTCTCCCCCTCTCTCTCTCTCTCGCCCTCTGGCCCGAGGGATGCCATCAAGGACAGACCGTGGACTGGGTTAGGACTCCTCACGTCTCTCTCTCCCCCTCTCTCTCTCTCTCCGCCCTCTGGCCCGAGGGATGCCATCAAGGACAGACCGTGGACTGGGTTAGGACTCCTCACGTCTCTCTCTCCCCCTCTCTCTCTCTCTCCGCCCTCTGGCCCGAGGGATGCCATCAAGGACAGACCGTGGACTGGGTTAGGACTCCTCACGTCTCTCTCTCCCCCTCTCTCTCTCTCTCCGCCCTCTGGCCCGAGGGATGCCATCAAGGACAGACCGTGGACTGGGTTAGGACTCCTCACGTCTCTCTCTCCCCCTCTCTCTCTCTCTCCGCCCTCTGGCCCGAGGGATGCCATCAAGGACAGACCATGGACTGGGTTAGGACTCCTCACGTCTATCTCTCCCCCTCTCTCTCTCTCCGCCCTCTGGCCCGAGGGATGCCATCAAGGACAGACCGTGGACTGGGTTAGGACTCCTCACGTCTCTCTCTCCCCTCTCTCTCTCTCTCGCCCTCTGGCCCGAGGGATGCCATCAAGGACAGACCGTGGACTGGGTTAGGACTCCTCACGTCTCTCTCTCTCCCCCTCTCTCTCTCTCTCCTCCGCCCTCTGGCCCGAGGGATGCCATCAAGGACAGACTGTGGACTGGATTAGGACTCCTCACGTCTCTCTCTCCCCCTCTCTCCTCTCTCCGCCCTCTGGCCCGAGGGATGCCATCAAGGACAGACCGTGGACTGGGTTAGGACTCCTCACGTCTCTCTCTCCCCTCTCTCTCTCTCTCCGCCCTCTGGCCCGAGGGATGCCATCAAGGACAGACCGTGGACTGGGTTAGGACTCCTCACGTCTCTCTCTCCCCCTCTCTCTCTCCGCCCTCTGGCCCGAGGGATGCCATCAAGGACAGACCGTGGACTGGGTTAGGACTCCTCACGTCTCTCTCTCCCCCCTCTCTCTCTCTCTCCTCTCTCTCTCTCTCCGTCCTCTGGCCCGAGGGATGCCATCAAGGACAGACCGTGGACTGGGTTAGGACTCCTCACGTCTCTCTCTCCCCCCTCTCTCTCTCTCTCCGCCCTCTGGCCCGAGGGATGCCATCAAGGACAGACCATGGACTGGGTTAGGACTCCTCACGTCTCTCTCTCCCCCCTCTCTCTCTCTCTCTCCTCTCTCTCTCTCCGCCCTCTGGCCCGAGGGATGCCATCAAGGACAGACCGTGGACTGGGTTAGGACTCCTCACGTCTCTCTCTCCCCCCTCTCTCTCTCTCTCTCCGCCCTCTGGCCCGAGGGATGCCATCAAGGACAGACCGTGGACTGGGTTAGGACTCCTCACGTCTCTCTCTCCCCCCTCTCTCTCTCTCCGCCCTCTGACCCGAGGGATGCCATCAAGGACAGACCGTGGACTGGGTTAGGACTCCTCACGTCTCTCTCTCCCCCTCTCTCTCTCTCTCCGCCCTCTGGCCCGAGGGATGCCATCAAGGACAGACCGTGGACTGGGTTAGGACTCCTCACGTCTCTCTCTCCCTCTCTCTCTCTCTCCGCCCTCTGGCCCGAGGGATGCCATCAAGGACAGACCGTGGACTGGGTTAGGACTCCTCACGTCTCTCTCTCCCCCTCTCTCTCCGCCCTCTGGCCCGAGGGATGCCATCAAGGACAGACCGTGGACTGGGTTAGGACTCCTCACGTCTCTCTCTCCCCCTCTCTCTCTCTCTCCGCCCTCTGGCCCGAGGGATGCCATCAAGGACAGACCGTGGACTGGGTTAGGACTCCTCACGTCTCTCTCTCCCCCCTCTCTCTCTCTCCCCCCTGTCTCTCTCTCTCCTCTCTCTCTCTCTCCGCCCTCTGGCCCGAGGGATGCCATCAAAGTGTCATTCATTCTAATTGAGGCACTCTACTGCGAAGTCTATTTCCTTGTTGAAAACTAAGCTTGTTTCAAAAGGAGGTAGAAAAGGTTAGACACATTTTGTCTACTGGTCACGAGGGATTTGTGGTTTTGTCACTTCTCAAGAGAGCAGCTGTTGATTTTGAGGAACATACCAAATTGACCACACAGAGTTGTGGGTGAAAAGCACAGTAATTGCTTTCAGATCAACTTCTTGGAAGTTCACATAACTTCTCTATGTGTTGTTGGGGAAAGAGGACAAAGTACCAAAATTCAATATGAATACCTCGCTTAAAGGAGGTATACTACTACACAACGAGGATGAGGAAGTGATTTTCTGTTTGGGGTAAGTTTATCAAAAACATGGAAAAAGGTGTTTGGACTCTTCTATAACATTCCATTTACATCAAAAATAGAGATTTGGTTGTAAAAAAGAAAACGTCTCCTTTAAGGTAGCAGGGACTGTGTGAATACGGCTCTGCTACAGTACCTACTAAATGATGTCAACTCCACTTCATAGATGGATGGTAGCCTTACTGTGAGAGAGAGAGATAGAGAGAGAGAGAGAGAGAGAGAGAGAGAGAGAGATGTTCATCCTTTCTTTTTCTCTTTCTTTCTATTTCGTTCTCGCTTTTTCTTTCTTTTTTCTGCTCTCTTTCTTTCATTCTTTCTTTCTCTCTGAGACCTCATCCTCATGTGTTATTAATCACTGAGCGATTGTCTTGGTCGTGTTTTAGTGAGTGCAATGCTTCCTCTCCAGGGGTGCCCCCCCCCCCCACCCTCCATCCATCCCTCCCTCCCCCCTGGATTAATATTTTACGCTGAAAAATAAATGAAATTACCCGTCAGAGTCTGCTGTGGTCCTGGGGGATCGGCCCAGGCACTCAGGGTACTTTGGGCACCACTCAGCGGACAAACACTGAGCTCAGGCCCAATCAAGTGAACATTGAAGAGCAGATCAGGGCAGAACCATTCACCACTGAGGCCCTGGCTGTCTTGCTGAGGACACAAAGAGAACTCTATACCAAAGCCTGGTTGCTCTCACATTCACTACTGTACTTGAGCCTCACAACACCATCTTGGTGTGATTTGGAAACCAGGGTTAAGTCGGTAAAGCACCTATAGACTTGGATGGATAGATAAGATGTCAGATGTCTCACCACCTAAATGTGAAATGTACTGTTCCCACATCTAGGGATTGCTTTGCACTGTGTTTACAGTGCATTGAAATCATACAGATTGGGTCTTTAACCTCATCATGCTTCTTTTATCTGTTATCCAGATCCTGTTGTCCATCATGACGACATGAACAACTATATCAGCCAGTACTACAGTGAACAGAGTAGTGGTGAGTGACTTAGTGGATCTTGGGTAAAGTGTACAGCTGGTAATGTATATGGGGCAACTCTGCTGTATACCTACTGTATCTTCCCCAGTCTGATGTACTGGATGATGTGTCATTTCAGACATGGGGGGTCCTCGTGTCATCACCACGTCAGCCATCGATGTCCACCTCCCTACGACCCATTACCCCGCCCACAACAACCCTCTGCTGGGCGTGGAGCAAATGAGTAGAGCTGTGAGTGACACTTCCACCAGCGTATCACTGTCCAGTGGCAGTCTGACGGCCCGCCCTCATAGCCTGAGCAGCCACACCCTGCGCTCGTCTACTACGGACTGCAGCAGCAACGCCACGGCCAGGGACTACCACACCCAGGCTAGGAACTACAATGCTCAAACCAAGGCCCGGGGGCCTTATCTGGACTACAAGTCCCAGAAGCAGACCCAGGACAGGGACTTTAACACTGAGCACTCCAACACCCAGGGCCAGCGCTGCTTCCCCCTGCCCTTCTGCAGCCCTCTGGGCCTGGGTCTGACCTCAGCCCAGCCTCCCCTTCCACGGGACCCCAGCGTGGTAGTCCAGGAGCTGCTCTCGTCCCTGCCCTACTGCAGCCCTCTGGGCCTGGGTCTGACCTCAGCCCAGCCTCCCCTTCCACAGGACCCCAGCGTGGTAGTCCAGGAGCTGCTCTCCTCCCTGTCTGAGGATTCCTGTCTGGCCCAGAAAGGCCTGGTGGACCCAGTTAACCTAAAGCTTCCCAGTCCTGCCGGCTCAGCCAAGGCCAGCCCAGAGCTGGAGCACAGAATCAACATCTACAACTGGAAGAATCAGGAGGAGAACCAGTACCAGAGCCGGGGCCAGAGACAGGACCGAGCCGCAGCCACTGTGCTCCTACAGACTAAGCCTCTCATCCACCTGCAGGGCGGCACTCCTGAGTCCTCTTTGGAGGAGAAGTATAGGCTACTGGGCCCTGCTGATGGTCCACTGTGCCGTCTGCCTGATACATAGGGTTGATTCACACTACTGAGCTGAGCCAAGCCGAACTGAGCTGCATTGTGCTGGCCTGGTTATGCATCCACCATAGTTTTTTGAACATTGCTGGAAAGGACATGTGAAAAGAATATGTCAGAGCCAGCACTGGTTGGCTCGGGTCGGCACAACAGTGTGAAAAGGGCAATAGTTCATCCCAGAGGACAAAGCATACAGCTCAAGACAGAACTGACTGACCTGGCTTCTCCAAATCCTCATGCTTCAAACAAAGTCAGAGCCTGGTCCAAGATCAAACCTGGCGTTACGGCCTCCCGGGTGGTGCAGTGGTTAAGGGCGCTGTACTGCAGCGCCAGCTGTGCCATCAGAGTCCCTGGGTTCGCGCCCAGGGTCTGTCGTAACCGGCCGCGACCGGGAGGTCCGTGGGGCGACGCACAATTGGCCTAGCGTCGTCCGGGTTAGGGAGGGCTTGGTCGGTAGGGATATCCTTGTCTCATCGCGCACCCGGTTGCCGGGTGCACGGTGTAGCCTCCGACACATTGGTGCGGCTGGCTTCCGGGTTGGATGCGCGCTGTGAAGCAGTACGGCTGGTTGGGTTGTGTATCGGAGGACGCATGACATTCAACCTTCGTCTCTCCCGAGCCCGTACGGGAGTTGTAGCGGTGAGACAAGATAGTAGCTACTACAATAATTGGATACCACGAAATTGGGGAGAAAAAGGGGTAAAATTCAACAAAAAAAAAAAAAAAACAAAAAAAGCAAGACAGGCAGATCTGGGGCAAAGACCATCTTCCCTTCTCTGTTAGCAGAGACAGCACAAACAGATCTGGGGCTAGGCTACCGCTCTCATGTTAGTCTTCCCTTCTCTGTGGGGCTCCGGACAGAGACAAACAGACAGATCTGGGGCTAGGCTACTTCCCTTCTCTGCTCTCTGGGCTATGTTATGTTAGTCTTCCCTTCTCTGTGGGGCTCCGGACAGAGACAGACAGACAGATCTGGGGCTAGGCTACCGCTCTCATGTTAGTCTTCCCTTCTCTGTGGGACTCCGGACAGAGACAGACAGACAGATCTGGGGCTAGGCTACCGCTCTCATGTTAGTCTTCCCTTCTCTGTGGGGCTCCGGACAGAGACAGACAGACAGACACAGCCCTCCTCGACCTCAATCTTGGGGTGACTTTGAATAATGCCTCATTTGCACAACAATGACCCAATGAGGACAGAGGAGATGTGTGTGGACCTAGAAAGAACCATCATCAGGAAATCCCACTTTAAATGGGGCCCCAAATGTGAAACAAAACAGTTTGAAATAAAACCAGCAATGGGCCTTTACAGAACAAGCCTATTCAAGTGTTCCTATGTTAACTGCAAGACAGATTTGACATGGGATTTCTCTAAATTGGGTGGGAGTGGGAGTGGGTGGTGTTTTTGCTTTCTTTTTATTTGTATTAGCTACTGTAACTGTGCAGTTCTCTCTGCTCTAACAACCAAGCCACAGGGTGCTTTCTCTGGACAAACTGTCTGTGCCAAATAAACAGACACTTTCTTACTATACTTTTTCTTTCTATAACAGAGATAAAGAGGTTTGTATTGAAGTAGAGGAACATCAACCATATCAATCCTGGCATTTTCTAGCCAGATACAAGAACAGGCAATTGAAGAAATGACGGAGGAATTAAAAGTATGAGGATAGGTAGTGAATGGCCCTAAAGGATCCCAAGAGGTACAGTATAGGAAAAGCATGTGAATCTGATTATGAGCTGTGATGGAGGATTGATGTTTTAGATTGGAGTGCTGGTAGCCTGAACAAGCCAATCCTGTGCACTTTAATCTTTACAGATGTTTTGTAAACTTAATATGTGGGGAACTCATTGCCAAATATCAGGTGGTGCCATTCAAATAATAAATAAACCTTTGTAACATTAACAATACTGTGGTCCCATTTTATTGCTTTACATTATACATGAGCCATGCCATTTTCAATTATAATATGTTGTACATTGGTAGCAGAGATTTTCGTATTCACTCTAATATTCATTACTTGCATTTACCAAGGGAAATGATGTATATATGGATGCCCTTTACAAAGCAATACATGAAATAACACAGTAGAATACATTCCAGACCAAAAAGTACTACGATGTATTCTAATTTGCATAATCCGAGATAGAATCCTCTACATTAATATGAATGAGTTTGTTTTACATGTGGGCTCTTTATCAGATATGACTGAGCCTTCCCATTGGCTCCAGACTCTACAACACCCTACAACACTTTTGCATTAGCAACTGTCAACTTATTTGCATATCGCTCTGAAATGAAATAAATGATTCATATCTATTACCATTGGAGAGACCTGTCACAACAAAAATGTAATTGGTTAACGAGGTTTGTCATTATAAATGTCTGGTAATGAGGATTAAACCCCCTAATTAACTTTAGATCAAATAATTAATTGAGTACAAACTACCCATTTTGTTGCTTGTCAAGTGTTTACAAGTAAATGATATGTTTAATTGTTAATTAATAACAAGCAAGGCTTCCATCAAGCAGACCTCAGTGTTTCAGAAGTATTCATTAAGACATGGGGATAGTAAACTGTATGTTTAATTGTTAATTAATAACAAGCAAGGCTTCCATCAAGCAGACCTAAGTGTTTCAGAAGTATTCATTAAGACATGGGGATAGTAAACTGTATGTTTAATTGTTCATTAATAACAACCAAGGCTTCCATCAAGCAGACCTAAGTGTTTCAGAAGTATTCATTAAGACATGGGGATAGTAAACTGTATGTTTAATTGTTAATTAATAACAAGCAAGGCTTCCATCAAGCAGACCTAAGTGTTTCAGAAGTATTCATTAAGACATGGGGATAGTAAACTGTATGTTTAATTGTTAATTAATAACAACCAAGGCTTCCATCAAGCAGACCTCAGTGTTTCAGAAGTATTCATTAAGACATGGGGATAGTAAACTGTATGTTTAATTGTTAATTAATAACAAGCAAGGCTTCCATCAAGCAGACCTCAGTGTTTCAGAAGTATTCATTAAGACATGGGGATAGTAAACTGTATGTTTAATTGTTAATTAATAACAACCAAGCAGACCTAAGTGTTTCAGAAGTATTCATTAAGACATGGGGATAGTAAACTGTATGTTTAATTGTTAATTAATAACAACCAAGGCTTCCATCAAGCAGACCTAAGTGTTTCAGAAGTATTCATTAAGACATGGGGATAGTAAACTGTATGTTTAATTGTTCATTAATAACAACCAAGGCTTCCATCAAGCAGACCTAAGTGTTTCAGAAGTATTCATTAAGACATGGGGATAGTAAACTGTATGTTTAATTGTTAATTAATAACAATCAAGCAGACCTCAGTGTTTCAGAAGTATTCATTAAGACATGGGGATAGTAAACTGTATGTTTAATTGTTAATTAATAACAAGCAAGCAGACCTAAGTGTTTCAGAAGTATTCATTAAGACATGGGGATAGTAAACTGTATGTTTAATTGTTAATTAATAACAACCAAGCAGACCTCAGTGTTTCAGAAGTATTCATTAAGACATGGGGATAGTAAACTGTATGTTTAATTGTTAATTAATAACAAGCAAGGCTTCCATCAAGCAGACCTCAGTGTTTCAGAAGTATTCATTAAGACATGGGGATAGTAAACTGTATGTTTAATTGTTAATTAATAACAACCAAGCAGACCTAAGTGTTTCAGAAGTATTCATTAAGACATGGGGATAGTAAACTGTATGTTTAATTGTTAATTAATAACAAGCAAGCAGACCTCAGTGTTTCAGAAGTATTCATTAAGACATGGGGATAGTAAACTGTATGTTTAATTGTTAATTAATAACAACCAAGCAGACCTAAGTGTTTCAGAAGTATTCATTAAGACATGGGGATAGTAAACTGTATGTTTAATTGTTAATTAATAACAACCAAGCAGACCTAAGTGTTTCAGAAGTATTCATTAAGACATGGGGATAGTAAAGTGGGGGTTGGGTCTAATGTTATTTGAGGACCTGGATCATGTGAAGTAAAGTCATTATGGGTTTCAATAAGAGCTGATGTAGCGTTGTATTTCCAGCTGAACGATCACACCACCCTCCTTTGAGACAATGCTTTTCCTCTACTTAGGGGTTAGCGGAAGAAACGTTTGGTGTGTATGTCTTAACAAATATATTTGCATTCTTAATTAGATATCCTTTGTTAGTGTAATTGAGCATTTCAATGTTCATTAAGAAACTATACATTTTGAACATTTTGAAACACACTGATTATCTTTGTCCTTCATAAATGTGCCATTATCCACCGTGATATATAACACTATTATCCTGATACTGTAGCTTTCCATTATCCACCGTGATATATAACACCATTATCCACCGTGATTTATAACACCATTATCTGGATACTGTAGCTTTCCATTATCCACCGTGATATATGACACCATTATCCACCGTGATATATAACACTATTATCCTGATACTGTAGCTTTCCATTATCCACCGTGATATATAACACTATTATCCTGATACTGTAGCTTTCAATTATCCACCGTGATATATAACACCATTATCCACCGTGATATATAACACTATTATCCTGACACTGTAGCTGTCCATTATCCACCATGATATATAACACCATTATACACCGTGATATATACCACCATTATCCTGATACTGTAGCTTTCCATTATCCACCATGATATATAACACCATTATCCACCGTGATATATAACACTATTATCCTGATACTGTATCTTTCCATTATCCACCGTGATATAACAAATTTATCCTGATACTGTAGCTTTCCATTATCCACCGTGATATATAACACTATTATCCTGATACTGTAGCTTTCCATTATCCTCCGTGATATATAACACTATTATCCTGATACTGTAGCTTTCCATTATCCACCATGATATATAACACCATTATCCACCGTGATATATAACACTATTATCCTGATACTGTATCTTTCCATTATCCACCGTGATATAACAAATTTATCCTGATACTGTAGCTTTCCATTATCCACCGTGATATATAACAAATTTATCCTGATACTGTAGCTTTCCATTATCCACCGTGATATATAACACTATTATCCTGATACTGTAGCTTTCCATTATCCACCATGATATATAACACTGTAATATCCTGATACTGTAGCTTTCCATTATCCACCAAGATATATAACACCATTATCCACCGTGATATAACACCATTATCCTGATACTGAAGCTTTCCATTATCCACTAAGGTATATAACACCATTATCCACCGTGATATATAACACTATTATCCTGATACTGTAGCTTTCCATTATCCACCATGATATATAACACCGTTATCCACAGTGATATATAACACTGTAATATCCTGATACTGTAATTTCCATTATCCACCATGATATATAACACCATTATCCACTGTGATATATAACACGATTATCCTGATACTGTAGCTTTCCATTATCCACCGTGATATATAACACTATTATCCTGATACTGTAGCTTTCCATTATACACCGTGATATATAACACCATTATCCACAGTGATATATAACACTGTAATATCCTGATACTGTAGCTTTCCATTATATACCGTGATATATAACACTATTATCCTGATACTGTAGCTTTCCATTATCCACCGTGATATATATAACACTATTATCCTGATACTGTAGCTTTCCATTATCCACCATGCTATATAACACCATTATCCACCTGATATATAACACTATTTTCCTGATACTGTATCTTTCCATTATCCACCGTGATATATAACACTATTATCCTGATACTGTAGCTTTCCATGATCCACCATGATATATAACACCATTATCCACAGTGATATATAACACTGTAATATCCTGATACTGTAGCTTTCCATTATCCACCGTGATATATAACACTATTATCCTGATACTGTAGCTTTCCATTATCCACCGTGATATATAACACTATTATCCTGATACTGTAGCTTTCCATTATCCACCATGATATATAACACCATTATCCACCGTGATATATAACACTATTATCCTGATACTGTAGATGATATATAACACATTATCCACCGATATATCCTGAACACCATTATATAACCATTATCCACAGTGATATATAACACTGTAATATCCTGATACTGTAGCTTTCCATTATCCACCATGATGATATATAACATTATCCTGATACTATTTCCATTATCCACCGTGATATATAACACTATTATCCTGATACTGTAGCTTTCCATTATCCACCATGATATATAACACCATTATCCACAGTGATATATAACACTGTAATATCCTGATACTGTAGCTTTCCATTATCCACTGTGATATATAACAAATTTATCCTGATACTGTAGCTTTCCATTATCCACCATGATATATAACACCATTATCCACAGTGATATATAACACTATTATCCTGATACTGTAGCTTTCCATTATACACCGTGATATATAACACTATCCACCGTATATATAACACTATTATCCTGATACTGCTTTCCATTATCCACCGTGATATATAACACCATTATCCACCGTGATATATAACACTATTATCCTGATACTGTATCTTTCCATTATCCACCATGATATATAACACCATTATCCACAGTGATATATAACACTGTAATATCCTGATACTGTAGCTTTCCAATATCCACTGTGATATATAACAAATTTATCCTGATACTGTAGCTTTCCATTATCCACCGTGATATATAACACTATTATCCTGATACTGTAGCTTTCCATTATCCACCATGATATATAACACTATTATCCTGATACTGTATCTTTCCATTATCCACCATGATATATAACACCATTATCCACAGTGATATATAACCTGAATATCCTGTACTGCTTTCCATTATATACCATGATATATAACACTATTATCCTGATACTGTAGCTTTCCATTATCCACCGTGATATATAACACTATTTTCCTGATACTGTATCTTTCCATTATCCACCATGATATATAACACTGTAATATCCTGATACTGTAGCTTTCCATTATCCACCAAGATATATAACACCATTATCCACCGTGATATATAACACTATTATCCTGATACTGTAGCTTTCCATGATCCACCATGATATATAACACCATTATCCACAGTGATATATAACACTGTAATATCCTGATACTGTAGCTTTCCATTATAGTGATATATAACATGTGATATATAACACTATTATCCTGATACTGTAGCTTTCCATTATCACTGATATATAACACTATTATCCTGATACTGTAGCTTTCCATTATCCATGATATATAACACTATTATCCTGAAACTGTAGCTTTCCATTATCCACCTTGATATATAACCCATTATCCACTGTGATATATAACACTATTATCCTGATACTGTAGCTTTCCATTATCCACCATGATATATAACACATTATCCACTGTGATATATAACACTATTATCCTGATACTGTAGCTATCCACCATGATATATAAACACCATTATATATAACACTATTATCCTGATACTGTAGCTTTCCATTATCCACCGTGATATATAACACTATTATCCTGATACTGTAGCTTTCCATTATCCACCGTGATATAAGCACCATTATCCACCATGATATATAACACCATTATCCACCGTGATATATAACACTATTATCCTGATACTGTAGCTTTCCATTATCCACCATGATATATAACACCATTATCCACAGTGATATATAACACTGTAATATCCTGATACTGTAGCTTTCCATTATCCACCGTGATATATAACACTATTATCCTGATACTGTAGCTTTCCATTATCCACCGTGATATATAACACTATTATCCTGATACTGTAGCTTTCCATTATCCACCATGATATATAACACCATTATCCACCGTGATATATAACACTATTATCCTGATACTGTAGCTTTCCATTATCCACCATGATATATAACACCATTATCCACAGTGATATATAACACTATAATATCCTGATACTGTAGCTTTCCATTATACACCGTGATATATAACACCATTATCCACCGTGATATATAACACTATTATCCTGATACTGTATCTTTCAATTATCCACCATGATATATAACACCATTATCCACAGTGATATATAACACTGTAATATCCTGATACTGTAGCTTTCCATTATCCACCGTGATATATAACAAATTTATCCTGATACTGTAGCTTTCCATTATCCACCGTGATATATAACACTATTATCCTGATACTGTAGCTTTCCATTATCCACCATGATATATAACACCATTATCCACAGTGATATATAACACTATAATATCTTGATACTGTAGCTTTCCATTATACACCGTGATATATAACACCATTATCCACCGTGATATATAACACTATTATCCTGATACTGTATCTTTCAATTATCCACCATGATATATAACACCATTATCCACAGTGATATATAACACTGTAATATCCTGATACTGTAGCTTTCCATTATCCACCGTGATATATAACACTATTATCCTGATACTGTAGCTTTCCATTATCCACCGTGATATATAACACTATTATCCTGATACTGTAGCTTTCCATTATCCACCGTGATATATAACACTATTATCCTGATACTGTAGCTTTCCATTATCCACCATGCTATATAACACCATTATCCACCTTGATATATAACACTATTTTCCTGATACTGTATCTTTCCATTATCCACCATGATATATAACACTGTAATATCCTGATACTGTAGCTTTCCATTATCCACCAAGATATATAACACCATTATCCACCGTGATATATAACACTATTATCCTGATACTGTAGCTTTCCATTATCCACCATGATATATAACACCATTATCCACAGTGATATATAACACTGTAATATCCTGATACTGTAGCTTTCCATTATACACCGTGATATATAACACCATTATCCACCGTGATATATAACACTATTATCCTGATACTGTAGCTTTCCATTATCCACCGTGATATATAACACTATTATTATGATACTGTAGCTTTCCATTATCCACCATGATATATAACACCATTATCCACTGTGATATATAACACTATTTTCCTGATACTGTAGCTTTCCATTATCCACCATGATATATAACACCATTATCCACTGTGATATATAACACTATTATCCTGATACTGTAGCTTTCCATTATCCACCGTGATATATAACACTATTATCCTGATACTGTAGCTTTCCATTATCCACCGTGATATATAACACTATTATCCTGATACTGTAGCTTTCCATTATCCTCCGTGATATATAACACTATTATCCTGATACTGTAGCTTTCCATTATCCACCATGATATATAACACCATTATCCACCGTGATATATAACACTATTATCCTGATACTGTATCTTTCCATTATCCACCGTGATATAACAAATTTATCCTGATACTGTAGCTTTCCATTATCCACCGTGATATATAACAAATTTATCCTGATACTGTAGCTTTCCATTATCCACCGTGATATATAACACTATTATCCTGATACTGTAGCTTTCCATTATCCACGATGATATATAACACTGTAATATCCTGATACTGTAGCTTTCCATTCTCCACCAAGATATATAACACCATTATCCACCGTGATATAACACCATTATCCTGATACTGAAGCTTTCCATTATCCACTAAGGTATATAACACCATTATCCACCGTGATATATAACACTATTATCCTGATACTGTAGCTTTCCATGATCCACCATGATATATAACACCGTTATCCACAGTGATATATAACACTGTAATATCCTGATACTGTAGCTTTCCATTATCCACCATGATATATAACACCATTATCCACTGTGATATATAACACGATTATCCTGATACTGTAGCTTTCCATTATCCACCGTGATATATAACACTATTATCCTGATACTGTAGCTTTCCATTATCCACCGTGATATATAACACTTATCCACAGTGATATATAACCTGTAATATCCTGATACTGTAGCTTTCCATTATACACCGTGATATATAACACCATTATCCACAGTGATATATAACACTGTTATCCTGATACTGTAGCTTTCCATTATATACCGTGATATATAACACTATTATCCTGATACTGTAGCTTTCCATTATCCACCGTGATATATAACACTATTATCCTGATACTGTAGCTTTCCATTATCCACCATGCTATATAACACCATTATCCACCTTGATATATAACACTATTTTCCTGATACTGTATCTTTCCATTATCCACCGTGATATATAACACTATTATCCTGATACTGTAGCTTTCCATGATATATAACACCATTATCCACAGTGATATATAACACTGTAATATCCTGATACTGCTTTCCATTATCCACCGTGATATATAACACTATTATCCTGATACTGTAGCTTTCCATTATCCACCGTGATATATAACACTATTATCCTGATACTGTAGCTTTCCATTATCCACCGTGATATATAACACCATTATCCACTGTGATATATAACACTATTATCCTGATACTGTAGCTTTCCATTATCCACCATGATATATAACACCATTATCCACAGTGATATATAACACTATAATATCCTGATACTGTAGCTTTCCATGATACACCGTGATATATAACACCATTATCCACCGTGATATATAACACTATTATCCTGATACTGTATCTTTCAATTATCCACCATGATATATAACACCATTATCCACAGTGATATATAACACTGTAATATCCTGATACTGTAGCTTTCCATTATCCACCGTGATATATAACAAATTTATCCTGATACTGTAGCTTTCCATTATCCACCGTGATATATAACACTATTATCCTGATACTGTAGCTTTCCATTATCCACCATGATATATAACACCATTATCCACAGTGATATATAACACTATAATATCTTGATACTGTAGCTTTCCATTATACACCGTGATATATAACACCATTATCCACCGTGATATATAACACTATTATCCTGATACTGTATCTTTCATTATCCACCATGATATATAACACCATGATATATAACACTGTAATATCCTGATACTGTAGCTTTCCATTATCCACCGTGATATATAACAAATTTATCCTGATACTGTAGCTTTCCATTA
The DNA here is from genome assembly GCF_034236695.1 of Oncorhynchus nerka. Lineage (NCBI taxonomy): Eukaryota > Metazoa > Chordata > Actinopteri > Salmoniformes > Salmonidae > Oncorhynchus > Oncorhynchus nerka. The sequence goes on from NC_088423.1 coordinate 84,570,489, forward strand.
TCCACCGTGATATATAACACTATTATCCTGATACTGTAGCTTTCCATTATCCACCGTGATATATAACACTATTATCCTGATACTGTAGCTTTCCATTATCCACCATGCTATATAACATCCACCTTGATATATAACACTATTTTCCTGATACTGTATCTTTCCATTATCCACCATGATATATAACACTATTATCCTGATACTGTAGCTTTCCATTATCCACCAAGATATATAACACCATTATCCACCGTGATATATAACACTATTATCCTGATACTGTAGCTTTCCATTATCCACCATGATATATAACACCATTATCCACAGTATATATAACACTGTAATATCCTGATACTGTAGCTTTCCATTATACACCGTGATATATAACACCATTATCCACTGATATATAACACTATTATCCTGATACTGTAGCTTTCCATTATCCACCGTGATATATAACACCATTATCCACCGTGATATATAACACTATTATCCTGATACTGTAGCTTTCCATTATCCACCATGATATATAACACCATTATCCACAGTGATATATAACACTATTATCCTGATACTGTAGCTTTCCATTATCCACCATGATATATAACACTATTATCCTGATACTGTAGCTTTCCATTATCCACCGTGATATATAACACTATTATCCTGATACTGTAGCTTTCCATTATCCACCATGATATATAACACCATTATCCACCGTGATATATAACACTATTATCCTGATACTGTAGCTTTCCATTATCCACCATGATGATATATAACACTATTATCCTGATACTGTAGCTTTCCATTATCACCGTGATATATAACACCATTATCCACCGTGATATATAACACTATTATCCTGATACTGTATCTTTCAATTATCCACCATGATATATAACACCATTATCCACAGTGATATATAACACTGTAATATCCTGATACTGTAGCTTTCCATTATCCACCGTGATATATAACAAATTTATCCTGATACTGTAGCTTTCCATTATCCACCGTGATATATAACACTATTATCCTGATACTGTAGCTTTCCATTATCCACCATGATATATAACACCATTATCCACAGTGATATATAACACTATAATATCTTGATACTGTAGCTTTCCATTATACACCGTGATATATAACACCATTATCCACCGTGATATATAACACTATTATCCTGATACTGTAGCTTTCCATTATCCACCATGATATATAACACCATTATCCACAGTGATATATAACACTGTAATATCCTGATACTGTAGCTTTCCATTATCCACCGTGATATATAACAAATTTATCCTGATACTGTAGCTTTCCATTATCCACCGTGATATATAACACTATTATCCTGATACTGTAGCTTTCCATTATCCACCGTGATATATAACACTATTATCCTGATACTGTAGCTTTCCATTATCCACCATGCTATATAACACCATTATCCACCTTGATATATAACACTATTTTCCTGATACTGTATCTTTCCATTATCCACCATGATATATAACACTGTAATATCCTGATACTGTAGCTTTCCATTATCCACCAAGATATATAACACCATTATCCACCGTGATATATAACACTATTATCCTGATACTGTAGCTTTCCATGATCCACCATGATATATAACACCATTATCCACAGTGATATATAACACTGTAATATCCTGATACTGTAGCTTTCCATTATACACCGTGATATATAACACCATTATCCACCGCGATATATAACACTATTATCCTGATACTGTAGCTTTCCATTATCCACCGTGATATATAACACTATTATTATGATACTGTAGCTTTCCATTATCCACCATGATATATAACACCATTATCCACTGTTATATAACACTATTTTCCTGATACTGTAGCTTTCCATTATCCACCATGATATATAACACCATTATCCACTGTGATATATAACACTATTATCCTGATACTGTAGCTTTCCATTATCCACCGTGATATATAACACTTTATCCTGATACTGTAGCTTTCCATTATCCACCGTGATATATAACACTATTATCCTGATACTGTAGCTTTCCATTATCCTCCGTGATATATAACACTATTATCCTGATACTGTAGCTTTCCATTATCCACCATGATATATAACACCATTATCCACCGTGATATATAACACTATTATCCTGATACTGTATCTTTCCATTATCCACCGTGATATAACAAATTTATCCTGATACTGTAGCTTTCCATTATCCACCGTGATATATAACAAATTTATCCTGATACTGTAGCTTTCCATTATCCACCGTGATATATAACACTATTATCCTGATACTGTAGCTTTCCATTATCCACGATGATATATAACACTGTAATATCCTGATACTGTAGCTTTCCATTCTCCACCAAGATATATAACACCATTATCCACCGTGATATAACACCATTATCCTGATACTGAAGCTTTCCATTATCCACTAAGGTATATAACACCATTATCCACCGTGATATATAACACTATTATCCTGATACTGTAGCTTTCCATGATCCACCATGATATATAACACCGTTATCCACAGTGATATATAACACTGTAATATCCTGATACTGTAGCTTTCCATTATCCACCATGATATATAACACCATTATCCACTGTGATATATAACACGATTATCCTGATACTGTAGCTTTCCATTATCCACCGTGATATATAACACTATTATCCTGATACTGTAGCTTTCCATTATACACCGTGATATATAACACCATTATCCACAGTGATATATAACACTGTAATATCCTGATACTGTAGCTTTCCATTATACACCGTGATATATAACACCATTATCCACAGTGATATATAACACTGTAATATCCTGATACTGTAGCTTTCCATTATATACCGTGATATATAACACTATTATCCTGATACTGTAGCTTTCCATTATCCACCGTGATATATAACACTATTATCCTGATACTGTAGCTTTCCATTATCCACCATGCTATATAACACCATTATCCACCTTGATATATAACACTATTTTCCTGATACTGTATCTTTCCATTATCCACCGTGATATATAACACTATTATCCTGATACTGTAGCTTTCCATGATCCACCATGATATATAACACCATTATCCACAGTGATATATAACACTGTAATATCCTGATACTGTAGCTTTCCATTATCCACCGTGATATATAACACTATTATCCTGATACTGTAGCTTTCCATTATCCACCGTGATATATAACACTATTATCCTGATACTGTAGCTTTCCATTATCCACCATGATATATAACACCATTATCCACTGTGATATATAACACTATTATCCTGATACTGTAGCTTTCCATTATCCACCATGATATATAACACCATTATCCACAGTGATATATAACACTATAATATCCTGATACTGTAGCTTTCCATGATACACCGTGATATATAACACCATTATCCACCGTGATATATAACACTATTATCCTGATACTGTGATATATAACACCATTATCCACCGTGATATATAACACTATTATCCTGATACTGTATCTTTCAATTATCCACCATGATATATAACAAATTTATCCTGATACTGTAGCTTTCCATTATCCACCGTGATATATAACACTATTATCCTGATACTGTAGCTTTCCATTATCCACCATGATATATAACACCATTATCCACAGTGATATATAACACTATATTATCTTGATACTGTAGCTTTCCATTATACACCGTGATATATAACACCATTATCCACCGTGATATATAACACTATTATCCTGATACTGTATCTTTCAATTATCCACCATGATATATAACACCATTATCCACAGTGATATATAACACTGTAATATCCTGATACTGTAGCTTTCCATTATCCACCGTGATATATAACAAATTTATCCTGATACTGTAGCTTTCCATTATCCACCGTGATATATAACACTATTATCCTGATACTGTAGCTTTCCATTATCCACCGTGATATATAACACTATTATCCGGATACTGTAGCTTTCCATTATCCACCATGCTATATAACACCATTATCCACCTTGATATATAACACTATTTTCCTGATACTGTATCTTTCCATTATCCACCATGATATATAACACTGTAATATCCTGATACTGTAGCTTTCCATTATCCACCAAGATATATAACACCATTATCCACCGTGATATATAACACTATTATCCTGATACTGTAGCTTTCCATGATCCACCATGATATATAACACCATTATCCACAGTGATATATAACACTGTAATATCCTGATACTGTAGCTTTCCATTATACACCGTGATATATAACACCATTATCCACCGCGATATATAACACTATTATCCTGATACTGTAGCTTTCCATTATCCACCGTGATATATAACACTATTATTATGATACTGTAGCTTTCCATTATCCACCATGATATATAACACCATTATCCACTGTGATATATAACACTATTTTCCTGATACTGTAGCTTTCATTATCCACCATGATATATAACACCATTATCCACTGTGATATATAACACTATTATCCTGATACTGCTTTCCATTATCCACCGTGATATATAACACTATTATCCTGATACTGTAGCTTTCCATTATCCACCGTGATATATAACACTATTATCCTGATACTGTAGCTTTCCATTATCCTCCGTGATATATAACACTATTATCCTGATACTGTAGCTTTCCATTATCCACCATGATATATAACACCATTATCCACCGTGATATATAACACTATTATCCTGATACTGTATCTTTCCATTATCCACCGTGATATAACAAATTTATCCTGATACTGTAGCTTTCATTATCCACCGTGATATATAACAAATTTATCCTGATACTGTAGCTTTCCATTATCCACCGTGATATATAACACTATTATCCTGATACTGTAGCTTTCCATTATCCACCATGATATATAACACTGTAATATCCTGATACTGTAGCTTTCCATTATCCACCAAGATATATAACACCATTATCCACCGTGATATAACACCATTATCCTGATACTGAAGCTTTCCATTATCCACTAAGGTATATAACACCATTATCCACCGTGATATATAACACTATTATCCTGATACTGTAGCTTTCCATTATCCACAGTGATATATAACACTGTAATATCCTGATACTGTAGCTTTCCATTATCCACCATGATATATAACACCATTATCCACTGTGATATATAACACGATTATCCTGATACTATTTCCATTATCCACCGTGATATATAACACTATTATCCTGATACTGTAGCTTTCCATTATCCACCGTGATATATAACACCATTATCCACAGTGATATATAACCTGAATATCCTGATACTGTAGCTTTCCATTATACACCGTGATATATAACACCATTATCCACAGTGATATATAACACTGTTATCCTGATACTGTAGCTTTCCATTATATACCGTGATATATAACACTATTATCCTGATACTGTAGCTTTCCATTATCCACCGTGATATATAACACTATTATCCTGATACTGTAGCTTTCCATTATCCACCATGATATATAACACCATTATCCACCTTGATATATAACACTATTTTCCTGATACTGTATCTTTCCATTATCCACCGTGATATATAACACTATTATCCTGATACTGTATTTCCACCATAACACTATATATACACTTTCCATTATCCACCGTGATATATAACACTATTATCCTGATACTGTAGCTTTCCATTATCCACCGTGATATATAACACTATTATCCTGATACTGTAGCTTTCCATTATCCACCATGATATATAACACCATTATCCACCGTGATATATAACACTATTATCCTGATACTGTAGCTTTCCATTATCCACCGTGATATATAACACCATTATCCACCGTGATATATAACCCCATTATCCTGATACTGTCGCTTTCCATGATCCACACCGTTATCCACAGTGATATATAACACTGTAATATCCTGATACTGTAGCTTTCCATTATCCACCATGATATATAACACCATTATCCACTGTGATATATAACACTATTATCCTGATACTGTAGCTTTCCATTATCCACCGTGATATATAACACTATTATCCTGATACTGTAGCTTTCCATTATCCACCATGATATATAACACCATTATCCACAGTGATATATAACACTGTAATATCCTGATACTGTAGCTTTCCATTATCCACTGTGATATATAACAAATTTATCCTGATACTGTAGCTTTCCATTATCCACCATGATATATAACACCATTATCCACAGTGATATATAACACTATTATCCTGATACTGTAGCTTTCCATTATACACCGTGATATATAACACCATTATCCACCGTGATATATAACACTATTATCCTGATACTGTAGCTTTCCATTATCCACCATGATATATAACACCATTATCCACCGTGATATATAACACTATTATCCTGATACTGTATCTTTCCATTATCCACCATGATATATAACACCATTATCCACAGTGATATATAACACTGTTATCCTGATACTGTAGCTTTCCATTATCCACTGTGATATATAACAAATTTATCCTGATACTGTAGCTTTCCATTATCCACCGTGATATATAACACTATTATCCTGATACTGTAGCTTTCCATTATCCACCATGATATATAACACTATTATCCTGATACTGTATCTTTCCATTATCCACCATGATATATAACACCATTATCCACAGTGATATATAACACTGTAATATCCTGATACTGTAGCTTTCCATTATATACCATGATATATAACACTATTATCCTGATACTGTAGCTTTCCATTATCCACCGTGATATATAACACTATTTTCCTGATACTGTATCTTTCCATTATCCACCATGATATATAACACTGTTATCCTGATACTGTAGCTTTCCATTATCCACCAAGATATATAACACCATTATCCACCGTGATATATAACACTATTATCCTGATACTGTAGCTTTCCATGATCCACCATGATATATAACACCATTATCCACAGTGATATATAACACTGTAATATCCTGATACTGTAGCTTTCCATTATCCACCGTGATATATAACACCATTATTATCCTGACTTTCCATTATCCACCGTGATATATAACACTATTATCCTGATACTGTAGCTTTCCATTATCCACCATGATATATAACACTATTATCCACCGTGATATATAACACTATGATACTGTAGCTTATCCACCATGATATATAACACCATTATCCACCGTGATATATAACACTATTATCCTGATACTGTAGCTTTCCATTTCCATGATATATAACACATTATCCTGACTGTGATATATAACACTATTATCCTGATACTGTAGCTTTCCACCATTATCCATTATCCAGTGATATATAACACCTGATTATTTCCATTATCACTGTGATATATAACACCATTATCCTGATACTGTAGCTTTCCATTATCCACCGTGATATATAACACTATTATCCTGATACTGTAGCTTTCCATTATCCACCATGATATATAACACCATTATCCACAGTGATATATAACACTACTGTAGCTTTCCATTATCCACCATGATATATAACACTATTATCCTGATACTGTAGCTTTCCATTATCCACCATGATATATAACACCATTATCCACCACGTGATATATAACACTATTATCCTGATACTGTAGCTTTCCATTATCCACCATGATATATAACACCATTATCCACCGTGATATATAACACTATTATCCTGATACTGTAGCTTTCCATTATCCACCATGATATATAACACCATTATCCACCGTGATATATAACACTATTATCCTGATACTGTAGCTTTCCATTATCCACCATGATATATAACACCATTATCCACAGATGATAACATAACACTGTAATTTCCATTATCCTGATACTGTACCATTATCCACTGTGATATATAACAAATATTATCCTGATACTGTAGCTTTCCATTATCCACCATATATAACACTATTATCCTGATACTGTAGCTTTCCATTATCCACCGATGATATATAACACTATTATCCTGATACTGTAGCTTTCCATTATCCACCATGATATATAACACCATTATCCACAGTGATATATAACACTATATCCACCATGATACTGTAGCTTTCCATTATCCACCATGATATATAACACTATTATCCTGATACTGTAGCTTTCCATTATCCACCGTGATATATAACACTATTATCCTGATACTGTATCTTTCCATTATCCACCATGATATAACACTGTAATATCCTGATACTGTTCCATTATCCACCATGATATATAACACCATTATCCACCACGTGATATATAACACTATTATCCTGATACTGTAGCTTTCCATTATCCACCATGATATATAACACCATTATCCACAGTGATATATAACACTGTTATCCTGATACTGTAGCTTTCCATTATCCACCGTGATATATAACACCATTATCCACCGTGATATATAACACTATTATCCTGATACTGTAGCTTTCCATTATCCACCGTGATATATAACACACTATTATCCTGATACTGTATTTCCATTATCCATCCATTATCTGTGATATATAACACTATTATCCTGATACTGTAGCTTTCCATCCACCGTGATATATAACACCATTATCCACCGTGATATATAACACTATAATATCCTGATACTGTGATATAACATTATCCTGATACTGTAGCTTTCCATTATCCACCACCATGATATATAACACTATTATCCTGATACTGTATTTCCATTATCCACTGTGATATATAACACTATTATCCTGATACTGTAGCTTTCCATTATCCATTATCCGTGATATATAACACTATTATCCTGATACTGTAGCTTTCCATTATCCACCATGATATATAACACCATTATCCACTGATATATAACACTATTATCCTGATACTGTAGCTTTCCATTATCCACCGTGATATATAACACTATTATCCTGATACTGTAGCTTTCCATTATCCACCGTGATATATAACACCCTGATACTATCATTATCCACCATGATATATAACACCATTATCCACCGATATATAACACTATTATCCTGATACTGTAGCTTTCCATTATCCACCATGATATATAACACCATTATCCACAGTGATATATAACACTGTAATATCCTGATACTGTAGCTTTCCATTATCCACCGTGATATATAACACTATTATCCTGATACTGTATTTCCATTATCCACCATGATATATAACACCATTATCCACAGTGATTATAACACTGTAATATCCTGATACTGTAGCTTTCCATTATCCACCGTGATATATAACACTATTATCCTGATACTGTAGCTTTCCATTATCCACCATGATATATAACACCGTTATCCATTATATATAACCTGTAATATCCTGATACTGTAGCTTTCCATATATAATATAACACTATTATCCTGATACTGTAGCTTTCCATTATCCACCATGATATATAACACCATTATCCACTGTGATATATAACACTATTTTCACTATTATCCTGATACTGTAGCTTTCCATTATCCACCGTGATATATAACACCATTATCCACTGTAGCTTTCAGTGATATATAACACCATCCTGATACTGTAGCTTTCCATTATCACGTGATATATAACACTATTATCCTGATACTGTAGCTTTCCATTATCCACCATGATATATAACACTATCCACAGTGATATATAACACTTATCCTGATACTGTAGCTTTCCATTATCCACCGTGATATATAACACCATTATCCACCGTGATATATAACACTATTATCCTGATACTGTAGCTTTCCATTATCCACCGTGATATATAACACTATTATCCTGATACTGTAGCTTTCCATTATCCACCATGATATATAACACCATTATCCACTGTGATATATAACACTATTATCCTGATACTGTAGCTTTCCATTATCCACCATGATATATAACACTATTATCCACTGTGATATATAACACCATTATCCTGATACTGTAGCTTTCCATTATCCACCGTGATATATAACACTATTATCCTGATACTGTAGCTTTCCATTATCCACCATGATATATAACACCATTATCCACTATCACCTGATATATAACACTGTGATATATAACCTGATACTGTAGCTTTCCATTATCCACCATGATATATAACACTATTATCCACCGTGATATATAACACTATTATCCTGATTAGCTTTCCATTATCCACCATGATATATAACACCATTATCCACAGTGATATATAACACTGTAATATCCTGATACTGTAGCTTTCCATTATACACCGTGATATATAACACCATTATCACTGATACTGTTATCCTGATACTGTATATAACACTGTAATATCCTGATACCATTATCCACTCCTGATATATAACCACTGATTATATCCTGATACTGTAGCTTTCCATTATCCACCATGATATATAACACCATTATCCACAGTGATATATAACACTATTATCCTGATACTGTAGCTTTCCATTATACACCGTGATATATAACACCATTATCCACCGTGATATATAACACTATTATCCTGATACTGTAGCTTTCCATTATCCACCATGATATATAACACCATTATCCACCGTGATATATAACACTATTATCCTGATACTGTATCTTTCCATTATCCACCATGATATATAACACCATTATCCACAGTGATATATAACACTGTAATATCCTGATACTGTAGCTTTCCAATATCCACTGTGATATATAACAAATTTATCCTGATACTGTAGCTTTCCATTATCCACCGTGATATATAACACTATTATCCTGATACTGTAGCTTTCCATTATCCACCATGATATATAACACTATTATCCTGATACTGTATCTTTCCATTATCCACCATGATATATAACACCATTATCCACAGTGATATATAACACTGTAATATCCTGATACTGTAGCTTTCCATTATATACCATGATATATAACACTATTATCCTGATACTGTAGCTTTCCATTATCCACCGTGATATATAACACTATTTTCCTGATACTGTATCTTTCCATTATCCACCATGATATATAACACTGTAATATCCTGATACTGTAGCTTTCCATTATCCACCAAGATATATAACACCATTATCCACCGTGATATATAACACTATTATCCTGATACTGTAGCTTTCCATGATCCACCATGATATATAACACCATTATCCACAGTGATATATAACACTGTAATATCCTGATACTGTAGCTTTCCATTATACACCGTGATATATAACACCATTATCCACCGCGATATATAACACTATTATCCTGATACTGTAGCTTTCCATTATCCACCGTGATATATAACACTATTATCCTGATACTGTAGCGTTCCATTATCCACCATGATATATAACACCATTATCCACTGTGATATATAACACTATTATCCTGATACTGTAGCTTTCCATTATCCACCGTGATATATAACACTATTATCCTGATACTGTAGCTTTCCATTATCCACCGTGATATATAACACTATTATCCTGAAACTGTAGCTTTCCATTATCCACCTTGATATATAACACCATTATCCACTGTGATATATAACACTATTTTCCTGATACTGTAGCTTTCCATTATCCACCATGATATATAACACCATTATCCACTGTGATATATAACACTATTATCCTGATACTGTAGCTTTCCATTATCCACCGTGATATATAACACTATTATCCTGATACTGTAGCTTTCCATTATCCACCATGATATATAACACCATTATCCACTGTGATATATAACACTATTATCCTGATACTGTAGCTTTCCATTATCCACCGTGATATATAACACTATTATCCTGATACTGTAGCTTTCCATTATCCACCGTGATATATAACACTATTATCCTGATACTGTAGCTTTCCATTATCCACCATGATATATAACACCATTATCCACCGTGATATATAACACTATTATCCTGATACTGTAGCTTTCCATTATCCACCATGATATATAACACCATTATCCACAGTGATATATAACACTGTAATATCCTGATACTGTAGCTTTCCATTATCCACCGTGATATATAACACTATTATCCTGATACTGTAGCTTTCCATTATCCACCGTGATATATAACACTATTATCCTGATACTGTAGCTTTCCATTATCCACCATGATATATAACACCATTATCCACCGTGATATATAACACTATTATCCTGATACTGTAGCTTTCCATTATCCACCATGATATATAACACCATTATCCACAGTGATATATAACACTATAATATCCTGATACTGTAGCTTTCCATTATACACCGTGATATATAACACCATTATCCACCGTGATATATAACACTATTATCCTGATACTGTATCTTTCAATTATCCACCATGATATATAACACCATTATCCACAGTGATATATAACACTGTAATATCCTGATACTGTAGCTTTCCATTATCCACCGTGATATATAACAAATTTATCCTGATACTGTAGCTTTCCATTATCCACCGTGATATATAACACTATTATCCTGATACTGTAGCTTTCCATTATCCACCGTGATATATAACACTATTATCCTGATACTGTAGCTTTCCATTATCCACCATGCTATATAACACCATTATCCACCTTGATATATAACACTATTTTCCTGATACTGTATCTTTCCATTATCCACCATGATATATAACACTGTAATATCCTGATACTGTAGCTTTCCATTATCCACCAAGATATATAACACCATTATCCACCGTGATATATAACACTATTATCCTGATACTGTAGCTTTCCATGATCCACCATGATATATAACACCATTATCCACTGTGATATATAACACTGTAATATCCTGATACTGTAGCTTTCCATTATACACCGTGATATATAACACCATTATCCACCGCGATATATAACACTATTATCCTGATACTGTAGCTTTCCATTATCCACCGTGATATATAACACTATTATTATGATACTGTAGCTTTCCATTATCCACCATGATATATAACACCATTATCCACTGTGATATATAACACTATTTTCCTGATACTGTAGCTTTCCATTATCCACCATGATATATAACACCATTATCCACTGTGATATATAACACTATTATCCTGATACTGTAGCTTTCCATTATCCACCGTGATATATAACACTATTATCCTGATACTGTAGCTTTCCATTATCCACCATGATATATAACACCATTATCCACTGCGATATATAACACTATTATCCTGATACTGTAGCTTTCCATTATCCACCGTGATATATAACACTATTATCCTGATACTGTAGCTTTCCATTATCCACCGTGATATATAACACCATTATCCACCGTGATATATAACACTATTATCCTGATACTGTAGCTTTCCATTATCCACCATGATATATAACACCATTATCCACAGTGATATATAACACTGTAATATCCTGATACTGTAGCTTTCCATTATACACCGTGATATATAACACTATTATCCTGATACTGTAGCTTTCCATTATCCACCATGATATATAACACCATTATCCACAGTGATATATAACACTGTAATATCCTGATACTGTAGCTTTCCATTATCCACCGTGATATATAACACTATTATCCTGATACTGTAGCTTTCCATTATCCACCATGATATATAACACCATTATCCACTGTGATATATAACACTATTATCCTGATACTGTAGCTTTCCATTATCCACCGTGATATATAACACTATTATCCTGATACTGTAGCTTTCCATTATCCACCGTGATATATAACACCATTATCCACCGTGATATATAACACTATTATCCTGATACTGTAGCTTTCCATTATCCACCATGATATATAACACCATTATCCACAGTGATATATAACACTGTAATATCCTGATACTGTAGCTTTCCATTATACACCGTGATATATAACACTATTATCCTGATACTGTAGCTTTCCATTATCCACCATGATATATAACACCATTATCCACAGTGATATATAACACTGTAATATCCTGATACTGTAGCTTTCCATTATACACCGTGATATATAACACCATTATCCACCGCGATATATAACACTATTATCCTGATACTGTAGCTTTCCATTATCCACCGTGATATATAACACTATTATTATGATACTGTAGCTTTCCATTATCCACCATGATATATAACACCATTATCCTCTGTGATATATAACACTATTTTCCTGATACTGTAGCTTTCCATTATCCACCATGATATATAACACCATTATCCACTGTGATATATAACACTATTATCCTGATACTGTAGCTTTCCATTATCCACCGTGATATATAACACTATTATCCTGATACTGTAGCTTTCCATTATCCACCATGATATATAACACCATTATCCACTGTGATATATAACACTATTATCCTGATACTGTAGCTTTCCATTATCCACCGTGATATATAACACTATTATCCTGATACTGTAGCTTTCCATTATCCACCGTGATATATAACACTATTATCCTGATACTGTAGCTTTCCATTATCCACCATGATATATAACACCATTATCCACCGTGATATATAACACTATTATCCTGATACTGTAGCTTTCCATTATCCACCATGATATATAACACCATTATCCACAGTGATATATAACACTGTAATATCCTGATACTGTAGCTTTCCATTATACATCGTGATATATAACACCATTATCCTGATACTGTAGCTTTCCATTATCCACCATGATATATACCACCATTATCCACTGTGATATATAACACTGTAATATCCTGATACTGTAGCTTTCCATTATCCACCGTGATATATAACACTATTCTCCTGATACTGTAGCTTTCCATTATCCACCGTGATATATAACACTATTATCCTGATACTGTAGATTATCCATGATATATAACACTATTATCCTGATACTGTAGCTTTCCATTATCCACCATGATATATAACACCATTATCCACAGTGATATATAACACTGTAATATCCTGATACTGTAGCTTTCCATTATACACCGTGATATATAACACCATTATCCACCGTGATATATAACACTATTATCCTGATACTGTTGCTTTCCATTATCCACCATGATATATAACACTATTATCCTGATACTGTAGCTTTCCATTATCCACCGTGATATATAACACTATTATCCTGATACTGTAGCTTTCCATTATCCACCGTGATATATAACACTATTATCTTGATACTGTAGCTTTCCATTATCCACCGTGATATATAACACTATTATCCTGATACTGTAGCTTTCCATTATCCACCATGATATATAACACCATTATCCACCGTGATATATAACACCATTATCCTGATACTGTAGCTTTCCATTATCCACCATGATATATAACACCATTATCCACAGTGATATATAACACTGTAATATCCTGATACTGTAGCTTTCCATTATACACCGTGATATATAACACCATTATCCACCGCGATATAACAGTGTATTATTCTGATACTGTAGCTTTCCATTATCCACCGTGATATAACAGTGTATTATCCTGATACTGTAGCTTTCCATTATCCACCACGATATAACAGTGTATTATTCTGATACTGTAGCTTTCCAAAAAGGAAAGCCCAAACATCCACTTGATCAGATTTCAAATCCTCAACAAAAACAAATTGAAACGAACAAGTTGTGAGACATTGTAGCATATCCACTAGCTTTATTATTCCTTAAAAAGATATCACAATCAAAGATGTATTAGATGTAGACATTTTAAACACCCATTTCAAAATGCACAAGAAGCATGAAATGCAGTTTAAGGCAGGATTTTCTTTTGGGTAGTTAAAACTGGAAGCTTATGGTGGTTAATGTTTCATCTTCAGATTTCGGAGTATTGTAGGATCTTGGTTGGATCATGATGGCGATCACTTCTTCAATGCTGCAGTCATCTCAAGAACAGCCTACAAGTACAAAGAGTTCTCATGCCCCTGACAGTTTCATTGGCAACAACGACAAATGACACATCCATTGTCTTTGACTGTTATCTGAAATCAGAGTGTATGTAAACACAGGTAAGATGAGAACTATTGTCACAGTTCTGGACCTACCTGTTATTATTATCTCTACTTACCCATCACTTCAGCAGGATATTACTAACTTAAACACCTAGTCACCAACACCGGCCGATCACACACAACGACACTGGTTAATAAATGATGAGCCAAACAAATGGAAAAAGCCACTAGGCTTTCACTTCTCACAAAGGGTCCCTCTTGAAGAGTCTGGCAAAGCTTGGGCACTGGATCTGGATCTGCCACCTCCGTATTTATGCCTAAACTAGAGGGTAGAAGTGCTGCCTGGAACCCTGTGGCGTTGAGCCCTGCCAAAGTTACCTGAACATGTCAATTAGGAGTGAATAGGAACACAGAATCGATATGAAAGCCAACACCAGGCAGTCCCCTTAGTTTAACTATCAGGTGGTTCCTGTTAAGGTTGAGGAGTGGAAGTTACTCTCTGAGCAGGAGGTCCTCTCATGAACTATCCACTGATACATTCACAAGTTCAATAATTCAGTACATCTGCTTTTTCATTAGGTGGAGTAATATACAGTTCCAAATGGTTCCTATTCTATCAATCACAATAACTGATTTACCAGGTTTGGATTCAGGCACTCAACAGAGAAATGTTTACAGTCGGAGAGAGTAAGAACTCAACTGCATATTCATTTAAACATGATTTCACTCAGTGTTATTTTAGGCTAATCCCAGAAACCTAGTTAACGGATTGTAACTGAATAAGGCACAACTCAGTAAGCCACAAGGTCTCTAGAAGTTTTGCTTCCTGAGATTAAACAACTGAATAATATTCAAATGTATGAGAGGGAAAACCAGACATTAACATTGCCTTTAAAACAGGTCAAATAGATGGCTGCACCACCAAGCTAATGAATCCCCATTGTTTAAGACTGAATGGCAAATGGAAGGTGTCTTTTAATGATTTATAATGATAAACCTAACTATTCAATTCATTTGATCAAACTCATTTATAGAACCCCTTGTACATCAACAGTTGTCACAAAATGCTTTTACAATGAATGACATTATTACACAGGAATACTTTTAATGAGCGTCTAACTGACAGCCTGGGCCTCTGATCACAGGAAATGGCTTGCGGGAGGTCTCTAGTGAACCAGGAAGTGCCTCAATGACACAATCAGAGAAGAAGAAGAGTGAATTAACAGTGACCATTAGACATTTCCCTTAATAATTTAAATGTTTGAATAAAGGCTCAAAGGGAGTCAGTTTAAATGCAGTAACATTAGTCGATCAGTCGTTGATGTGTCTTATTACAGCATCATTAACTGAGGGGGAAATCTAAGATATCACCTCTTTCTTGCGCTTTTCAAATGTGTTTTGCTATTGCAATAAGGCATGAGGGGGTTTGGTATGTGGCCAATATACCACGGCTAAGGGATGTTCTTAAGTACGACGCAATGCAGAATGCATGGATACAGCCCTTAGCCATGGTATATTGGCCATATACAACAAACCCCTGAAGTGCCTTATTGCTATTATAAAACGGGTTACCAACCTAATTAGAGTAGTAAAAATACATGTTTTTTCATACCTTGAACCAGCCAGTTTATAATAATTTATAGCTAATTAAGGACCTATGTAACGCTCGTCTTCTTCCTCTGAGGAGGAGTAGGAGAGATCGGACCAATGCGCAGTGTCCATAATGATACTTTATTTACATGAACACATGAACACCAGAAAACAAAATAACGAGAGAATGAAATGAAATGAAACAGTCCTGTACGGTGACAAACACTAAACAGAAAACAATCACCCACAACTCAAAGGTGAAAACAGGCTACCTAAGTATGGTTCTCAATCAGGGACAACGATTGACAGCTGCCTCTGTTTGAGAACCATACCAGGCCATACACAGAAATACCAAAACATAGAAAAAGGAACATAGACAACCCACCCAACTCACGCCCTGACCATACTAAAACAAAGACATAACAAAATAACTAAGGTCAGAATGTGACAACCTAATTCAGTCAAAACCAATGTTATGTTTGCTTTTATCAGGAAACCACTTTTGGTAGAATAAGGTCCATATTATTAATATAACAAATACACATCGTATTAATAAACCTATTTTAAATCCTCCTGAGGGTACTAGAAGAATGACTCTTAAAGGAGAGATGGACAGGGTGTGACAGGGATCTGTAACGATGGCATGAGGGTGTGATGGATATTTCCCTCAAGACTCCTCACCACAATTTACCCATCAGGACTAAGCAGATCTCAAGTACATGAACACTGACACTTTAAATGCTGTCATGAATTAGACATACTGGGCACCATACAGGTTCAATCCAGTGTATCAGTGTTGACTTGTATAACACTCAAAGCATTTTACTAAACCTATACAGGGTGTGGTGTACAATACTTCATTTAGCCAATGCTGAAGATCTAGGTCCACTTCCTTAAGATTAACTCAATATTTACCTCCATATAGGGATTCATTTCACACCTTTAATATCACAATATCTAATCGTGTCATCATTGACAGTCTTACCTTGAAGAGATCCTCAGCCAAACCGTAGTCAGCTACCTGGAAAATAGGTGCCTCTGGATCTTTGTTGATGGCAACGATTATCTAGAAATAAAACACGTGTCACAGTTGGTCTCAGTACATGTACTAACCTGTCCTCTGAATGGAAATGCAAAGCGGTGTGCATACTGTACATGGATTGCCTCAGAGTTTTAATGGAGGCTAAACCAAACACTTAAATCATAAATTAAAGATACATTGCTATGTAAACTGTTGATCCACATCCTAAAGCAGTGAGTCAGCATCCGGCATTAGGACAATATCAGTCACTATGATGAGAATCAAAATTAAGTAATAAAGAAAAAGAACAAAATAAAGTTGTATTACCATCCCTTACTACTCTCTCATGTTATTTATACACACACACACTATGCTTTCATGACATATTGTATAGATTGTTAAAGCAGCAAACATACAAACCCAAATGAGCTGCACTTAAGTGATGTCACATATGAATGTGTTTTTTAAGTGGATGAAGGTGATTTTGAAAACAGCTCCATGACATCAAGCGACTGGAAATACGTAGAAGCAGAGTAAATTTCATACAAAACAAATAGATATGGGACTATGGCTGCATAATAGTACATAATACTGTGGTCTGACACATTCAGAACACATCCCACACACTCTACTCTCCTCTTAAGAAGCAAGAGAGAAAATACAAATAAATTATACATCATTCTTTAAAAAGCTTCTTCAGGTTCCCTTTGAAAACACTTCTTAAGTGCATGGGATCCCGGAGCAGATAGCTCGCCTTGGTGGAAGAAATCCACTCAGGAGACTGTTGTCATGGCTACGAAAGAGTTTCTCCATTTTACATTTACATAAAACAGTTCTCTTCCAGGGACAGACGTATTCTGCCCTCCACTTGTTGTAAAAGTGGGTCAACTACAGCGAAAAAAGAGGAATACAAATAAGAAATTGTACTCTGACCGAGTTCATTCAAATCCTCCTCATATATTGACAGTCTGAAAGAGTGAATTGCTGTAATACTATTAATGAGGTAAATTGCTGCAGTTGTAGCACACCCATTTTGGCTTTTTCAAATCAGCCTATACAGTAACAGTGTTAACTGGACTAATTATTTGAATGGATGATAAACATTTTAAAAAACAGTTTCAAAGAGTTGTAAATGTTTTTTTAAAAATTAATTAACACTTTTTAACATTAATACAATTTATTTTAAATCAATATGACATTTAATCAGTATCCCCATTGTTTTACTGTATGTATATCTTTACTTGTTAATCCATCACTAGTGCAAATTCCATAAAAGGCGGTAGAATAAGCTTAGCTACATGAAATTGTGATAAACATGAGGGTGAGACGTATTTATCACTCTCCTGGTGACAAGGCGCTACATCACAAAGAGCTCAGAAGAATTTAATCAAATAAATCAACACCACAGTTAATTTAGCAATCAGACGCACAAGCCCTATAACTATACGTACTTATGCATGACTTGCGACAGCAAGAATCAGCAAAAAACAATGTTTTAAAAAGCACAACTTGCTTCAAAAATATCTTGCTGTATAAAACACATCCTGTATTAGAAAGTACTAGAAAAATTCAGAACATCTTGCATCCTCAAATATATAAATATATATATTTTTTTCATCAGTAGAACAAATCTATTTACATTTGTTTAAATGAAAAGTATTATCCACAAGTAATAACACAGATATACCACAATAATACCACTAGCTTATTTAGACTGCTTAGTTTGATGTGTGTGATGTGGTGTGCCTTGCTGTTCTTCATCCCAGCCAGGTGCTGAATAGCTCCAGAGATGCCCACTGCGATGTAGAGTTCCTGGAAATAAAACACAATACATTATTATATACTGACTGGCCATTTGATCAAAAATGTAATTCATATAACGAAAAATGTATATTATTGCAATAATACTACATAGACATAAATAAATAAAATAAATCAGCTTTCAAGTTTTAATAAACAGAGTTATTGTAGGGAGAACAAAAAATATATAAGTCTCAACCAAATGAATGAAAAGGTTTGGCCACAATATAATATGTAAGACTATTGATTTAACCATTACTTTTCAACAACTTAAAATGAGAAGATGATGCGTGTTTTCACACATACATACACAGCATGGCCATCAGAGAATCCCTATGACCACAGCCTTACGAGATAGGCTCTCCTAACCAGTAGTTGCAGTGACCATAAGTGACCAACACCAGAACCACAAACTGAACCCCAATCCCCCGGAACCATTTACACCATACTCTGACCCGGTAGGCAGTCAATTCCTGACCATACATCTCAATGGCTCTGACCAGAGTGTGGTCCTTTAGGGTGTCTGACAGCCAGTGTGTGGGGGCCTGGGCCCCTGGCTGCAACATTACCATCCATTCTCCAGGGAGCAGCACATCAATTGCTTTCAGCTAAATGCACTCACATATGAATATTTCAGTAGGATTTAATGTTTCAGCTGCAGCCCCAGAGGAACAGAGCATCAATTTGTGAACACAGTTCTCCCGGAGTTAAAAGCCAGGCCGGATAATACAGTATGAAAGGCACTGTCAATCCAGAGGCCTTTTTTCCCCCCAGACTGGGAGAGAGAAAATAAAAAATAGAAAAGCTTCTCCCGGTTAGCCTCCAAGTAGGTCCCCAGCTGGGTATAAACAGCTTTTTGAAAGTTTTCCACTACAAACTGCTAGACTTGGGGGGGTCATTTAGCCCTGGATGTTTTTAAAGTATATGTAGGGAGAGGAGGAGAATGGCCAGATGATTTGCCAAGCTTGGTCAGTTTTTCCCTCCTCTTCTGCCTGTCTGTATGCTTGCCTGTCTGGCGTTTGGTCTCTCCACAGCTGCTGTGAGCCTTGGCAGCAGGGCAGGGACTTGGTGCACTCGCTGGCCTGTTAATAAAATCCCCCAAAGTGCTGCTGAAACCCAGTGGTTCACACAGCACAGCTCCCCTCAGGTGTGAGAACACAAGCTCCTGTACACACAGCCAGATTGTGACACAACTGAGTTAATCAACCAGGTGATCACGGGATGCTGCTGTGTGCAAACAGACAACAAAGGACAACAGGTTGGCTAACGATACTAAATACTGTTAGACTGGCTCGGTGGTATCTCAGGACTGAGTCCTATAACTGGTTTGACAGAAGAATCTATGATATTCAATGCCTTGAAAAGCATATGAAAAAACAGTAAAAGTGGTCCCACTAGAAGTCTTTATTTTGTTATATTTGTACTGTTGGCCTATGTGTGACAATGCTTGTGAAGATAATGAGAAAATTATAAAAGTTATCACTTGAAATGATTACTTAAGTCCTCTAAAATCATAAGTAAAAGACTATATCAACCTGCATCATTCAGAAACCACCAATGCCTATACAGTGCTCTCACTTAACAATAGCCTTATATGATAAATCTTTAAATATTTGTTCCTTATGACAAAACCTGAAACAATTGTGTCATTATTTTAATCAATTGTTATTGTATCCCATTTCAAGTAAAATACTTAGTCTTTGTAAGTAATTAACAAGAATACAGTAATTGAAAACATTAATTTTGCCAGCGTTGTTTTGACTGATACATTGAGTCAAGCGGAGGTGTTTCTCTCCTCATTTAAGTGACACGGCGTCTTGTAAAAGCCACTAATAAGTTTTATCATGATGAGTGCAGTTCATAATAAAATACACGACAACGCATGTGTAAACTAAAACAGGCCACTGACAGTTACACTAATAAGGTCATAATGGCCCAGGTTCCTGAAGCCAACAATGCAGAAATGCCCGCAGGCAGCAATCAAAAATGTATCCTAATTATCATGTGAATACTGCATCACCTCTGAAGAATGATAAATTATAAATCCACAACATGGTTCCCCTCTCAGACTGGCATGAGGAAAGATGTGATTTCTTTGTGTGTGTGTGTGTGTGTGGGGGGGGTCAGAGCATTTCTGAAGGCTTGTCATGGAATAATGGAGACTTAGGAGGTAGAATTAGTAGACATAGACACTGCTTGCTGTGTAGGAAATATACATACAACTTTAAATATATACAGTACCAGTCAAAAGTGCAGACACCTGACACTTTTCTACATTGTAGAATAATACTGAAGACATCAAAACTATGAAATAACACACATGGAATCATGTAGTAACATGTGGCGGTCCAGTTAACTCTAATGAACTTATCCTCTGCAGCAGAGGTAACTCTGGGTCTTCCTTTCATGTGGCGGTCCAGTTAACTCTAATGAATTTATCCTCTGCAGCAGAGGTAACTCTGGGTCTTCCTTTCATGTGGCGGTCCAGTTAACTCTAATGAATTTATCCTCTGCAGCAGAGGTAACTCTGGGTCTTCCTTTCATGTGGCGGTCCAGTTAACTCTAATGAATTTATCCTCTGCAGCAGAGGTAACTCTGGGTCTTCCTTCCCTCTGGCGGTCCTCATGAGAGCCAGTTTATTCATAGCGCTTGATGGTTTTTGTGACTGCACTAACTGACCTTCATGTCTTAAAATAATGATGGAATATTGTTTCCTCTTTGGTTATTTGAGCTGTTCATGCCATAATATGGACTTTTACCAAATAGGGCTATCTTCTGTATACCACCCCTACATTGTCACAACGGATTGGCTCAAACGCATTAAGGAAAGAAATTCCACAAATTAACAAGGCACACCTGTTAATTGAAATGCATTCCAGGTGTCTACCTCATGAAGCTGGTTGAGTGCATGCCAAATGTGCAAAGCTGCCATCAAGGCAAAGGACAGCTACTTTGAAGAATCTCAAATATATTTTGATTTGTTTAACACTTTTTTGTTTACTACATGATTCCATATTTGTTATTTCATAGTTTGTGTCTTCACTATTATTCTACAATGTAAAAAATAAAGAAAACCCCTTGAATGAGTAAGTGAGTCCAAACTTGACTGGTACTGTATATATAATATTACTGTAAATAGTATATTACATTTGATTACATCAATTATATTTCCAGTGACCTGATTTGTTTTGAATATTAATTGCAATACACAAGCAATGAATGGTTACTGGTTTAGGATGTTGCATATCATAGCCTTCTGTGATTGTACACAATGTAAACAGGAAACAACAATATTGGCAGAGTTGTCCATTTTGAGGGGCAGGGTGGACTCACAGCACTTAAGTCTCCTTCCTAATGGGACTGGTAAATCATTTAAGACCTTAAAAATCAGCCATTAACTACATTACAGCCGCTTCAGACGGCCCTAATGTGGGTCTGATGACAGCTGGGATATCCCTGTCGCGAGCCAAATGACCAATTTAGCCTTTTTAAGCTTATTCAATTTAAAATAATGTCACAATAGAGAGTATTGTCACACATTGTGATTTTGTTTGTATTGTTTTGGATAACAAGTGTGTGCTTGCCTGTATTAATTCCCTTTAACCTGATGTAGCAGGCATAAGAGAAGCGCCTGAGCGGAGTTCCCACATTCGGTTTTCAGCGGAAAAGGAAGCTAGGTTGAAAATAGCTGTATTCCTGAAAACTGGAATATGCAACTCGACTAAGGATAATTCCCTTTGCTGTGAGGGTCTGTCTTGTGGCTTGTTGGCTTTGCCAAAACATACACAGCCTCAGCAGAGTCTTGGCACACACACACACCCCAATCCACACAAATCTGCTAACTAACACACTGTACACACAATTGAATGTAGGGGACAGATAGGCCATCTTGGAACATCAAGATCGAGAAAATACAGTGCATTCAGAAAGTATTCAGACCCCTTGATTTCTTCCACATTTTGTTATGTTAGACTTATTCTAAAATTGAATTTTAAAAATATATTATTTTAAATTTCCTCATCTACGCACAATACCCCATAATGACAAAGCGAAAACAGGTTTTTAGAAATGTTTGCATATTTCAAAAAAACAAAAAACAGAAATATCTTATTTACATAAGTATTCAGACCCTTTGCTATGAGACTCGAAATTGAGCTCCTGTTTCCATTGATCACCCTTGAGATGTTTCTACAATTGATTGGGGTCCAGCTGTGGTACATTCAATTGATTTGACATGATTTGGAAAGGCACATACCTGTCTATACAAGGTCCCACAGTTGAAAGTGCATGTCAGAGCAAAAACCAAGCCATGAGGCCTAAGGAATTGTTCGTAGAGCTCCGAGACAGGATTGTGTCGAGGCACAGATCTGGGGAAGGGTACCAAAAAATGTCTGCAGCATTGAAGGTCCCCAAGAACACAATGGCTTCCATCATTCTTAAATGGAAGAAGTTTGTAGCCACCAAGACCCTTCCTAGAACTGGCCGCTCGGCCAAACTGAGCAATCAGGGGAGAAGAGCCTTGGTCAGGGAGGTGAACAAGAACCTGATGGTCACTCTCACAGAGCTGCAGAGTTCCTCTGTTGAGATGGGAGAACCTTCCAGAAGGACAACCATCTCTGCAGCACTCCAACAATCAGGCCTTTATGGTAGTGGCCAGACTGAAGCCACTCCTCAGTAAAAGGCACATGACAGCTACCTTGGAGTTTTCCAAAAGTCACCTAAAAACTCTCAGACCATGAAAAACAAGATTCTCTGATCTGATGAAACCAAGATTGAACTCTTTGGCCTGAATGCCAAGCGTCACGTCTGGAGGAAACCTGGCACCATCCCGACGGTGAAGCACGGTGGTAGCTGCATCATGGTGTGGGGATGTTTTTCAGCAGCAGGGACTGGGAGACTAGTCAGGATCGAGGAAAAGACGACCGGAGAAAATTACTAAGAGATCCTTGATGAAAACCTGCTCCAGAGAAGAATGGGAGAAACGCCCAAAATACAGGTGCGCCAAGCTTGTAGCGTCATACCCAAGATGACTCGACGCTGCAATCGCTGCCAAAGGTGCTTCAAAGTACTGAGTAAATGTGATATATAAAAAAGTTTAGCATACATTACCATTCAAAAGTTTGAGGTTACTTACAAATTCTTGTTTTTGAATGAAAAGCACATTATTTGTCCATTGAAATAACATAAAATTGATCAGAAATACAGTGTAGTTAATGTTGTAAATGACTATTGTTGTAAATGACTAGATTTGAAATGGAATAGGCGTACAGAGGCCCATTATCAGCAACCATCATGCCATCGCAGCTTCATTAAATAGTACCCACAAAACAGTCTCAACGTCAACTGTGAAGAGACGACTCCGGGATGCTGGCCTTCTAGGCAGAGTTGCAAAGAAAAAGCCATACCTCAGACTGGCCAATAAAAAGAAAAGATTAATATGGGCAGAAGAACAGACACTGGACAGAGGAACTCTGCCTAGAAGGCCAGCATCCCGGAGTCGCCTCTTCACTGTTGACATTGAGACTGGTGTGCTGCGGGTACTATTTAATGAAGCTGCCAGTTGAGGACTTGTGAGGCGTCTGTTTCTCAAACTAGACACTAATGCACTTGTCCTCTTGCTCAGTGGTGCACTGGGGCCTCCAACTCCTCTTTCTATCCTGGTTGGAGCCCTTTTGCGCTGTTCTGTGAAGGGAGTAGTACACAGCGCTGTACCAGATCTTCAGTTTCTTAGCAATTTCTCGCATAGAATAGACTTCATTTCTCAGAACAAGAATAGACTGACAAGTTTCAGAAGAAGGTTCTTTGTTTCTGGGCATTTTAAGCCTGTAATCGAACCCACAAATGCTGATGCTCCAGATACTCAACTAGTCTAATGAAGGCCAGTTTTATTGCTTCTTTAGTCAGCACGACAGTTTTCAGCTGTGCTAACAATTGCAAAAGGGTTTTCTAATGATCAATTAGCCTTTTAAAATTATACACTTGGATTAGCTAACAGAACGTGCCTTTGGAACACAGGAGTGATGGTTGCTGATAATGGGCCTCAGTACGCCTATGTAGATATTCCATTTCAATCTGCCGTTTCCAGCTACAATAGTAATTTACAACATTAACCATGTCTACACTGTATTTCTGATCAATTTTATGTTATTCTAATGGACAAAAAAGTGATTTTCTTTCAAAAACAAGGACATTTCTAGGTGACCCCAAACTTTTGAACGGTAGTGTATATACAGTTGCAAAACTGTCTAAAACCCTGTTTTTGCTTTGTCATTATGGGGTATTGTGTGTAGATTGAGGGGGAAAAAAACTATTTATTCAATTTTAGAATAAGGCTGTAACAAAATGTGAAAAAAGTCAAGGGGTCTGAATACTTTCTGAATGAACTGTAGGCTAATGAAGGTCAGCAAAAGTGCACATACAGTTCAATTAATGTCATTCAACAAGACCAAACATAATTACATTTGTAATCCAAAATAACTAAATTAAAATATAATTTTACAGAACATTTAATATGATAGTGTGATGCTGAAAAACTGAAACATAATCATATACAATTTATTAAAGTTATGTTATTATTTTCTTGTCAGGTTGCTCACTAAGAAATATTGTATGTTGGTTTCTGCTGTGACACAGTGACAATAAAAGGGTGTGTGTTGTATCACTTACAGGTGCTACAATCTTGCCAGTCTGGCCGACCTGCATGTCATTGGGGACATAGCCAGCATCCACAGCAGCTCTGGAAGCCCCCACTGCATTCACAACATACAGCAGTTTATTAATACACATGATCATACCACGCAGTTACACACAGACAACTGACCTCTCACTCTTTCCACTGTCCCTCACACATGCACCCACTCACTCTCAAAGAGTCTCTCTCTCCTTCTCTCTGATGTACACACACATGCACCCACTCACTCTCAAAGAGTCTCTCTCTCCTTCTCTCTGATGTACACACACATGCACCCACTCACTCTCAAAGAGTCTCTCTCTCCTTCTCTCTGATGTACACACATGCACCCACTCACTCTCAAAGAGTCTCTCTCTCCTTCTCTCTGATGTACACACACATGCACCCACTCACTCTCAAAGAGTCTCTCTCCTTCTCTCTGATGTACACACACATGCACCCACTCACTCTCAAAGAGTCTCTCTCTCCTTCTCTCTGATGTACACACACATGCACCCACTCACTCTCAAAGAGTCTATCTCTCCTTCTCTCTGATGTACACACACATGCACCCACTCACTCTCAAAGATTCTCTCTCTCCTTCTCTCTGATGTACACACACATGCACCCACTCACTCTCAAAGAGTCTCTCTCTCCTTCTCTCTGATGTACACACACATGCACCCACTCACTCTCAAAGATTCTCTCTCTCCTTCTCTCTGATGTACACACACATGCACCCACTCACTCTCAAAGATTCTCTCTCTCCTTCTCTCGGATGTACACACACATGCACCCACTCACTCTCAAAGAGTCTCTCTCTCCTTCTCTCTGATGTACACACACATGCACCCACTCACTCTCAAAGATTCTCTTTCTCCTTCTCTCTGATGTACACACACATGCACCCACTCACTCTCAAAGATTCTCTCTCTCCTTCTCTCTGATGTACACACACATGCACCCACTCACTCTCAAAGATTCTCTCTCTCCTTCTCTCTGATGTACACACACATGCACCCACTCACTCTCAAAGATTATCTCTCTCCTTCTCTCTGATGTACACACACACATGGTTATTTATACCTGCAGCACCCATTTTGTCAGCGAGGTTGTACAGCAGTTTGATGTTCTCACCGCTCTTCAGCCCTCGTCCTAATGGGACAAAGAAATCAAGTGCTTGGTCACAATGACCTAACAGAATGAGAGGCCAGGGAATGTGAATGACACGTTGGCTGAAGCAGTCAGACAGTGTAAAGCTAAGCCCTTACCTGCGGACACTACCACTTTGGCACTAGTGATCTCTGGTCAATCGCTCTTGGTCAGGCTCTGCTTAAGTCATTCTGACATCCCCGCAGGAGAGGTTGAGGCAACTGCAACAGAACGGACAGACATAACTAAAAATCTATCTCAAAACGCAGTCAAATTAAATGTGCAAACTATTCTTTACACTAGAATCTGAATATGCTGCTCGGGAGCATTGAAAACATTACTGTTATGATGAGAGACAGAGAAAGGTTACTGAGTGGCGCTGCTGTCAACAGTGTCATGGAAGAGTACTGTACCCTGTTCAGTAGCAGCACTGCCTCCCTCCACAGCAGCAGGTTCAAAGGAAGTCCCCCTCACTGTGAACACCTGGACTTTCTCATTGCACTTCACTGTGGCCAGGTCATTACCTGTAGTACAGACACCACGTACAGTAACACCACATGCAATGTGTTTGCTTGGTTATATTGGAATATATTCTTAGAGCAAAAAAACGCAATAAGAAAAAGTATTTAGAAGAATTTGGTGATTCAATTAAGCTTTTGCATTGTTGGTTATTCTCTGATAAATGCCATTGTCTGTTTTACATGCGATGCAATTCAGGCAATTCTAAAAAATACAATGACAAATGTTCCCAGTAATAATTAAAAACAAGAAAGAACAGACTTGCATTGTAATTATTTGCATTGTAAGAAAATGCATTGTATGAAGCTAGGGCGGTTCCTGGCATATGCATTGTGTATTACTAATTGGACTGTCTGACAACACCAAAACATCCAAGTGTAAGACCTTTGTCTGGCAAAAAGGCCGCAGCAAAATTGTTAAAAAACAAAAAAAACACTGAATTTCCAACCAGGAAGAGTCAGGCTCTTGCCAAAGTTTAAGTGGATAATTTTAATCAGACCCATCTATATTTTATGATTATAATGTGCCCAATCAAAATATGATCTGAGCTTATTCTTCTTCAGGGAGGCTTTTAGGCTTTCAGACTGACAGCTGGGATGACCAGGGTGGATGTCTGTAGTCATTAAGAGGTCAGAAACAACAACATGAACTACTATAGCCTCATCACTTTACTAATGAATATAGAACAATCATCTCCATTTAACCCCTGACCCCAGCCCATTAGCAGAGCACTACACCAATACTGAAATCTATCTAATCATTTATTCTGCTGCTTACGTATGTATTATATGTTGTGCTAAGAACAGGCCTACAGCGATAAGAAACTATGTTGTAATGCATAATAATTAGTGTGCTTACAAAATATTTTGGGTCATTTTATACCTTAATGGAATAGTTGTTAATTATAAAAGATATTGCAACAGGAATCTCACCAGCGTAAATGGTTCTAACGACGGTGTCTTGAGATTTGACCTCGATGATGTCAGAGAGAGTTACAACATCCAGCTTGGCTGACACTCTGGGAAGGAGATTCTGTTGAGCATAATACAGTATTGAGATGATATTCTTTAATTCAACCATATCACCCTGTGGATCTCTCAGGACACAGAGAGGTGATGGGGAGGTTGATAGTTTTAAAATGGGAATGTTTGTCAACATTTTAAGGACTTGGCAAAGTTTGGTACAATAAAGACCAAATTGAACCTATTACAAATAATGTGTCCCTACAGAAACAGTTTAAAGTAGATGATGTCAATAATGCTATAGTACCATGACGGATACAAACTGCCCTCTGTGAGTTGGATAAAACTAGCTTGGGCTACGGAGACTCAAATACAAAACTGTGTGAAGTTTAGCCCAATGATGGACAATGGAATTCAAAGTCATCTTTGACAAATGATTGCTGATGATGTTTTTAGTAAAATAAATTCAATCAAATACCAGACAGTATTAGGATGCATCATCTAAAACACATTCATCTACTCAGGGAAATCGAGACCAGACAACCCAGCCTCAGTCAATATGAGTTGGATTACAATACATAAGATATTGTTTAATGCATCCTAATTCAATAGAAATGCCATTAGATCAGCAAGTTGACAGTTCTATTGCAGAATGACAGATTACTGGGGTAGTAATTGAGGGGTAGTACTACACTTACTGGGTAAAATTGGAAGGAAAAAAACAACTTTCAGAAGCATTAAAGCATAATGTTTAAAAATGGTAAATCAGATCAACTAGATGTTGCTATGATGATAAAATGCACTATAATTCATGCATGTCTGGATACATAATAAACTTCCCATGATAAGGAAGGATTTGATCATTATATAGCTATGAATAACATGGGGGAAATGCAGACATGTGAACACTGTTGTGTTACAGTCAGTAACTCACCTTCCCAAAAGCAGAAGCTCCTGCACAGATGTGTGTGAAGTTGAACTGCTTCTGGGAAGCAAGAATCAAAGGAGTCAATTCCTCTGTATGGAGAAAAGAGGACCAGGGTTAAAGTACATATTTAGACCAAAAGGAAGTATCATGCCATTCCATCATTCCAACAGGAAATATCATCTAAACATCTCCGGCATCTGTATTTGAACTAAGCATATCCACACAGACCTCAGAACGTAACAAAATTATCCCATCCCAGAATGGTAACAGTCCTTTGTAGCAGTCATGTTGAGCCACTAGAATCTTATTGACCCCATGGACTTTACTGATCTGGTCTGCAACCTGCTAAAGAAGAATCCAACACAGAAATAAACAGTTAACCATATCAGCCAGCTGTATATCATGAAAGAGCTACATTGTACTGCACAAGTGTGACATAGGTATGAAATACCACATTAAAACATAACTTCCATTGATGTGTGACTGAACAGCTGTTATGGCAGGAGTAGCCAACCATCCTCCAGCAGAGCTGGGCTATTGCGCAAGCCTTCCTGAAACACACCTGATTCTACCCACCAGAATCACAATTAGTCTAGCTGAATTAGGTGCATTAGTGTAGGGTTGAAGCAAAATTTGGTCAAAATTTGGTCTCTCTTGCAGAGATGTTTAATCTCAATGAGACCAACCTGGTAAAATAAAGGTACATTTAAAAAAAATGCATGCACACTGGTAGCTCTCCAGATAAGAGGGGTTTCCACCTCTGTGGGGCATTGCCGTGACAGTCCTACCTTGGCACAGTTGGTTCCAGCCACCAGGCAGGTGACCTCTCCTCCCACCTTGCAGGCAGCAGTAATGACGTTCAGTGTGATGGCTTTGAGCGGGTTGTTGTTGTGCTCTGCTATTACCAGAGTACTCTGAAACCTCTGTACCAGACAGGGCTGCAGGAGAGAACACTACCAATCTCCATAATGAAACTGCTTTAAAAATAAGACTTAGTTTAGGCCATTGAATTGACATTTCTGATTGTCAATAACTACTATTTTGGTATTTTGGCCTTGAATGATAAACTAGACAGCTGGCATAGTTTTTGGGCACATTATCAGACTGGCTCTATCAAATGAACAGTGTAAACAGTAGTGTGTACAATGGTCAATATAAAACACACTGTGCACGACAGGGAATAAAGGCAATATGTAATACGTTTGTCCAACACCAAAGGGAAGGCTTTAGCCATGTCAGGTCAACTGTGTGTTTTGTCCTCCAAGATAACAAAATCACAAGTCAGGTGACACACTGTACTGTAGTTAGTTATGTTGCCAAAATGTGGATCAGTTTCATGCTCCATCTACTCAGACACGATAACCGTTAATAGCTACAATGTATGTAGCTAACAGTGCAGTTGCAAATTAGAGTGAAAGTATGTTGTCGACATGCCATGTCCTGAACTGACCTCAAGACAGACTTCAGTCAGACTAGCCAACTAGACGTTGGTGGCAATCTGAAACGGTAGAAGGCTAAATTTTTGCTACCTATTTGTCTTGATATTGTAACGACCCTGGGTTTATAAGCGCGGAAATCGACTGTGCCGCACGAGCACGCTTTTGCGGCACAGTCGATAGCGCGCCGGACCTCGGGCTCGATGGTCGATGGTTCGAGACCTGCTCCCTGCCTGTTTCATGACAATATAAACAGGCAGCTGAGAGGCATCAGTTAATTCTCCACTCTTGAATCTCGCGAGAACAATGTATGTATTCTGATCTCTTCGCGTTTCTTTCACTTTAAACAGTGAACTCAGGAAATAGCCCTATCTAATCCATTTCATTATGAATTCAAAGGCCCTTTTAGGGGATTTGAGAATGCATGTACTGTAGGCTATAACATACATGGTGTAAGCATTCCATTCCATCCATAGACATATATTTATTCCATGACATAAACATTTATATTTAATTGGAAAAATACAAGCTGATGTAAAATTATATAATGAGAGCCCTGTACTCCAAAATTCCGAGACAATGAAAGGAACCTACCTACATTTTATTAATTTGATATATGAAATAGAACAAATTCAATACAGAAACTTTATGGATACACTTTATTTTATGTATAACTAAAAAACAGGTAACAGTCTAGTGGCTCACTGCGCTGCTCTCCTGTCCTGGCATGAAGCAGTAAAATTGTACTTCTAATGTTCCTCCAGTAGGTGTCCTTGTTGTTCTCGAGTAGATGGATGTACTGATTCACATGGTGTCAGGTGTCATGACGGGTTGTCTCTGTGCATTCTCCTCTGTCCCAGGAAAAACATGCAATTTACTGCTTACTCCTGCTAATTCCAATTCCAATGTATGCCTAATAAAAGTGTACAGATTTTAAATAATTAGCAGTAATTGTCAGGAAATAATACATCAACCAAAGAAGCTCACCATAAACGCAGGCAAATATCCAAGCCCCAAAATTACATTAGAATGACCTATTGCATTCTAACAAATAACCAACTGTTTCAAAATAAATAAACATTTTCGAACTACTTAATTCTTTAAAATCTCTAGCGAGACTTGATATGACAGTGGGAATATGTTATGTGGGACGAATGGATGTCCAGTTCTACGCGTGACGTCAGAGAGTGTGTGGGACACTGCAGCGCCTCTTCCCGGGGCCGTCCCACAGTCCGAACTGAAGTTATCAGACAGCCAGGCACAGGCTACTCACCTCCCTCCTTTCTCCTCTTCTTCTCCTTCTTACTTCTTTTCTGCATCTTATTGCAATCCCGTCATCATTCCTGTATGGTGGATATTATTTTCAACTCTTCTTTCTTGGGTGATATGGGGGATCATTCCAAAAGTAAGTGGCATTTTTTTGCAAGTTTTTTTTATCCGCTTTTCCCGGTGTTGTAGATTACCCTACAAATCCTAGCCTCTGAAATTAAAACATATTCTGTTATCGCATTCAAATACCATCGTGTTTCATATATTTATTTGCATAAAGCAAATATAATATATTTGTATTGGTATTGTTTTGTTATCCATAATGCGGACTTTTTCTTGTTTATAGTTCATTTTATCTTAGATTTCTTTCTAAACGATTATGCATAATTTCAGAACAGGTTTTAGTCATTGGAATGTAATACAGTGAGAAACTGGGAGTATTTCGCTCTGTATAAGACCATTTAAGACGAAGAAGTGACATGTAGGCCAGTGGCTCTCAAAAAGTGTGATTTAAGGTGTCACATTCACTGTGTACATGGGAAAGAATGGTTACAATGTCTGTGCTCTCTGCAGAGAAGTCCGGATTCGCGATGTGTGTAGGCTGTGGAAGTCAGATACATGACCAGTACATTCTGAGAGTTTCCCCGGACCTGGAGTGGCATGCAGCCTGCCTGAAGTGTGCAGAGTGCAACCAGTACCTGGATGAGACATGCACTTGCTTCGTACGGGACGGAAAAACCTATTGCAAAAGAGATTATGTAAGGTAGGGATTGAAATTCTTTGGATATATTTTGTTAGTGATTGAACGTATTTTAACGTTGGTGTGAATGAGGAGGTAGCCTACAAACTAAAATATAGCATATCCATATACATGCAAGACTTGTACCTACATCACAGATGCTTATTAGGCCTAAAAATACAAATGTCCTTGTTTTGGAAGGTTTATAAAAAAGTGTGTTCAGTCTGCGTAATTCCATGCTAAATGTATCTGTTGTTCAACGCATAAAAGGCCATTTGACCTACAATTAAGCGGCTTTTCTACAATTAAAATAGTTCGTTCAAGTTAGCTTTTATACTTTGATCCTGGCTAAACAATGCACAGTAATATTTATCTTAGCCTTGTTTCTGACGTTCGAAGTAGACCTAGTAATGTAAAACTTGGAACAAAAACTGCAGTAACAACAAATCAAATGGCTGTTAGAAGTTGTTGTTTAATTCAATACATTTTTTTTCATTTATTCCTTGCAGGTTATTTGGAATAAAATGTGCAAAATGTAACCTGGGATTCAGCAGCAGTGATTTGGTGATGCGAGCCCGGGACAACGTGTACCACATCGAGTGTTTCAGATGTTCTGTGTGTAGCAGGCAGCTCTTGCCGGGGGATGAGTTCTCTCTCCGGGACGAGGAGCTGCTGTGTCGGGCGGACCACAGTTTACTAATGGAGCGGAGCTCCGCCGGAAGCCCAATCAGCCCCGAACATATCCACTCCAACAGATCACTACACTTAGCAGGTCAGTTGCACATCCAAAACAACACCACCACTGATTTCTGAAATAATAATAATAAAAAGAAGAAGAAGAAGAACAACAACAATAATAATATGGAGGCAATCATGATAATCAGAATGATGATATTCATTGTTATATTAATTATCCTAATAATAGCCCGATAATAATAGTTCTAAATATATTTCCTAGAATTATCGATAGGCCTAATTTTATGATCATAACGATCGGTAGACTCCAGAAAACAAATCAGATGCAAGCTTTGAGTCATTAAGATGTCAATAACCAGGCTATATTGGGCAATAGGCGACCAATATCAGACTGACCTTTAAACTTTTCCTTGGAAAATCACTGAGATATGATTTCATTTTAAACCAAGCTTTTAAAATGGATAGATTTTGAAAATAAGTGACGTTGGATTTTTTAAGGATTTTGATAGCTTCATTTACATGACTATTTAATAGTGTTGACCCAATAATACAAATACAGTAGGCTATAATAACTTCAAAGATTAGGCTAATCCCTACTCATTGACGTTAGGCCTATCAGGATCATCTGGGTAACAATAAATACGATTTTACAGATAATCTCTTAATGTGCAAATGAAAGAATTGTAGTAGATAGAAATGTTAACGAGTAGGCCTACACACCGTTTCTGTTGCCTAATTGACTAAGCCTTTTTAATTTAACAAAAACGTAATGCATGACATAAACAAGGAGTGTGTCATAGTGCGCGGATGGGAATCTGTAGCCTATTGAACTATAATGCAATAAAGCTTACATGCTTTTAGAATTACATTGTCATTGGGGCCTAGACATAATTGTTGCTCAATATGGGCGATGTATTTTTAGGGGGGAATACCAAGATCAAATGGAGTACGTGTGGATGGTTAAATATATATATTTACGATAACAGTCTCTCCATCCACACGTACTCTCTCCCTATATATATTATAACGCATGGCAAAAGTTCAATAAGTTATATTTTAGATTAATAAGAGTACCTTACGGTCTATATAACCTACTCCAGGAAAAAACGTATTTGCATAGCCTGGGATAATAATTAATAATAATAATAATAACAATGACACTAATAACAATATAAGTCAAACTTTAGTTAATTTCCTTTTTTATTAAATATAATTTCGCCTCTCTTCAGCAGAGCCGGTGACAGTACGGGCACCACACCGAAACCACGTCCACAAGCAGTCAGAGAAGACAACACGAGTGCGAACCGTTTTGAACGAGAAACAGCTCCACACGTTACGGACCTGCTACAACGCCAATCCGCGGCCAGATGCGCTAATGAAGGAACAACTGGTGGAAATGACCGGCCTCAGCCCAAGGGTTATTCGAGTTTGGTTCCAGAATAAAAGATGCAAAGACAAAAAGAGATCTATTCTCATGAAGCAACTTCAGCAGCAGCAACACAGTGATAAGACTGTAAGCATATTCGTAAGTTAATCTCGGAAAGATTTTTTTATACTTCTACTAGCCTACTACTTTTTCTTTATGTTTGGTTCATCGTTGAATCCTTACATTTTTGCGATAGTTGAGGTATGTCAGCACAGTCTGGTCTCATAGACTAGACAAAACATAGTAAACGAGAATCCGGGATATAAGAATGGCTATTAGTAACATATCATACGAATTTTAATTCGTAACATTTCATACGAAATGGATGATAGACATCCACAAATTAATACCATACCAAACGTACATATCATATCATAAGGCTCCAAGATTTTCGTTTACTATGTTACGTCTACCCGTGAGTCTAGGTTGGTCAGCAACGAAGCACTTGTGGCCAAATGGTTACCTCTTATTAAAGGCAAAGAATTGGTTTCTCTGGAATGATTTGACCAGTGCCACACTTGAATAACCCTTGGTCCGAGGCCGGTCATTTCCACTAGCTGTTCTTTCATTATTGTTTTTCTGTATTCAACCTGCCAATAAATAATTAATCAAGAATTCAATTGTGCATGACCTGTATTGGAAAGCAAAGACTACAGAACAAAATGCTGACATTCTGATCTGGGAATTTGATTATTTTCTTCGACTCTACCAAAGTGTAGATTTAATTTGGATTTCCTATTCTAATCTCGTATTAGAGTCTACAGGGGCTCACAGGTACGCCTCTGGTTGCCAGAAGCCCTATCAGGCACGACAACACGGTGCAGGGTAACTCGGTGGAGGTGCAGACCTACCAGCCGCCCTGGAAGGCCCTCAGCGAGTTCGCCCTGCAGAGTGATCTGGACCAGCCGTCCTTTCAACAACTGGTAAGATAGAGGAGACATTCTATACTTGCATGCTAATGTGGGTGCACATGTGGGTACGCGTAATTACGCACGAACACACATTCAAACTCTCTCTCACACACGAACGCACGCACGCGCGTAAACACACACACACACGCATTAATTTTGATGACGACACTTTCTGAGTTTTTTTCTTCACTTTAATATCATCAATTTAAATGTTATAAGTAATAACGTTAAATGGCCATTTTCAACGTCAGAAGTGGCAACATTTGTAGCCTAAACAAAGCCAGAACATATTTATTTTGACATCACTGTCTTTGCACATTACAGGTGTCTTTCTCGGAATCGGGTTCATTGGGAAACTCATCCGGCAGCGACGTGACTTCTCTGTCATCGCACTTACCCGACACCCCGAACAGCATGGTACCCAGTCCGGTGGAGACGTGAGACCGAGCCACCAGCCTCGGTCCCAGGCCTAGCATGTTCCCGCCCCGGTCCCCGGTCCCCTGCATGTGACCAGCTCATCACAGCGTCCTAAAGACAGAGGAGTCGTTTCGGACATGGAGGAGAAAATGACATATTCTAAATGTTGAACAATTACCTAACGGCACTATAAAGCAACGCGAACGAAAGCCCTTCTTCTTTAAGACTCAGTTCAGCAGTTTTGAGGATATCAGTGACAAAAGAAAAACCGAACTTCGTTGCATGAACCGAAAGAAGATAGAAGATTCTCGTGATGGATTTACAAAACAGCCTCCATATTACATTGGAGCCATTTGATGTCGAACCAGATGGACATTCTGCAATTCATTGTGAACATATCGTCTCTTGGTTTCTTTATGTGATTTTTGATACATTTATTTCGTTATCAAGTCCATAGACTCGTGTGTTTGTCTTAAAAAGGAGCATGATTTCCGAAGATTATATAAAACAGATTCTTGTTGTTAAATATTTGATCTTAATAGGAAAAGGGCAGGTTGTTTGAGCCTCTCTAACAAAAGTAAGTTATTGTTATTTATTGTCAGGACAACGATTCATAAAGGAAGTAATAACTGATCAAAAATAAACTGTTAAATCTTTATAATGTCTAAGGTGCACAGTCTTTGCATAAACTCTTGTAGAATTTCCCTCACTATGCTTACACCCCCGTTCCCTCACTAGGCTTTACACCCCCGTTCCCTCACTAGGCTTACACCCTCGTTCCCTCACTAGACTTACACCCCCGTTCCCTCACTAGGCTTTATACCCCCGTTCCCTCACTCAGCCTGTGGCATGCAGTTCATCAAGTGGACCAGTGGTTATTTGAGCTATAGACATCAAAACCTTCAACCAAAGGTATTCCCAAAACGAGTATGCTTCACGCACACCTTATAGGCCCCCAGTTCCCCGAGCTTCTAAACCACAGAGGTGTAGGCCTATATACAACAAATCAAACACCAATATATTTCTGAATTTATCAAAATAATAATTCTACTAACAAGGTGAATAAGTTCTAGTTCCCTATTTATCCCTGCATTAAGTATAAAAACCACTGCGAAAAGTAGACCTATTTAATTGCGATACAAAAGGATGGATTAAAACGTCAATGATCGAATACTGAGGGTCCATTGATGAAAGCATTTGCATATAAATGTTGAATGTTATGACTATTATCAGGCTACTCTGATAGGCCTATTGATTTGGGGGACATCCTTATTATCATGTTATTATGTTGGTTTTATTACGCAGGCTATTTCATCATTTTATCTTAAAAAAACATTGGAGCTTAAAAATTGCATGTGGAATGAACAATAATATATGTTTTTTAAAGTAAATAAGACACCCTCAATTTAAGGTTTAGCGCAGCCTACCTAATGCTTAACATAATAGTTTTTCTGAGGCTGGGAGATTGGAAATAAGGTGGATTGGCTTCTGGTCATTTACTTTCTAGGGGCGAATTTGTGTTGTGATCAATCTAGTTTCACTGTTTAAGTCACAAGTCTAGACAGCCAGCAAGGATCGGCGGCTTCTTATCTGCGCCTGGCATCACCTGCAAACGATACATTGAATGAAGCCACAACAAACCCACTTCTCTCTTTGGAAAGAGCTAGTTTAGGGGAGAGATCAGCTCGTAAACCCACCCTAATCTGGCCGCAGTTTATTTTCATTCCACTCAGTCAATTGCGTTATTACGCACGGGTCAGACGTCTCAGTAATGACATCTCAAACCAAGTACCTTTGCGTGTTTTTAACCGGGCTACGCAAAGACTAGGCTACCTGGACATAATTAGTTAGCACTCATCAAATAAATTGAGATAATAGGAACAATTAACAAAAAAAATACAGTAGACTTAGACTAAATATATAGCCTGTTATTAATTATCCCATTTGTAGTTGGCTATACATTCCGTTTAAAAGTGGGTCTAACTTATTATTTTAATGTCTGACCATAATATCACAGGATCAATGTAGTCTCAGGAATAAAACTCTATATCTTGTAGATTTAATTTAATATGTATTAAACATCACTATCCTAATTCAACTCAACTATTGGCTAGGCCTACGATTTATTGATTGATTGATTTCATTATAGTGTCATGCATCTTCATGATTCCCAGCCCACATGGGCTTAAACACTGTAATAATATTATCATACTTATATATGGACACACCTACCTACCTACCTACCTACCTACCTACCTACCTACCTACATACCTACCTACCTACCTACCTACCTACCTACCTACCTACCTACCTACATACCTACCTACCTACCTACCTACCTACCTACCTACATACATACATACATACATACCAACATACATACATACATACATACATACATACATACATACATAAGTTACATACATAAGTTACTACGTGCATACATACATACATACATACATACATACATACATACATACATACATACATACATACATACATACATACATACATACATAAACATTTGCATTCCTAATAACATGAAAACAATTGAAAACACAAAACAAAAACCTGTATCTAAATCGGAAGTTTGAATGACAATGGGTAGATAATAGATGTGTAATTGTGCTGTTTTAGAGACGTTGCAGGAAACAATGCTGCCTGTTAGAGATAACCGGAGATAACCAGAAGTTACTGACAGAGGAATAACAATATTGGTGCATCTAGCCTGGAGAGGAAAGTTTCAAGAGACAAATGTCCTAGATACACATTTATTATACTGTAGATTCATAACATTTACAAAGTTGTATTCTTCCCTTTAAGGTAAAACACATTTCAACCCTATACACTCAAAATGCCTGGAATATTTCATTTCGATTGTGAATTAAGAGTAGGCAAAATAGTGTGGGAAAAGGATAGGCCTATGGTCATTTTGTTGGAATTGGTAGGCTATTTCAAACACAATCGATAAATCTAAGCGAGATCATAGGTCAAATAAACATGTGTCAAATAAACAACAAACAAATAAAACCTTAGTCAATCTGACCTATTTCATTACAGGAATTTCAGAGTAGGCCGTAGCAAAACTACTGCAAAAATACTGCATGATTGGTTGAATTTCAGATGGATTTGAACCTATACTTCTCATATCTATTGATATTTTACAACATAAAAATATAAAAACACTTAATAATATTAAATCATTTTTTATTACACTTTTTTTTTAAATACCACACGACAGCCATCACATAATCCTATAACATCAACCTGAATTCGCTTGATTTGATGCTTTGCACAGGGCAGCCTGGAGAAGACCATTGCATATTTACATTTATTTTATTACGTTCCCAGTTGCGCTTGCTGATAATCGCGCCAGTTAAGGCCTGTATGATTTAATCACTGTTGGCGACACTAATTGCAAAAGAAAATATAAAATCATGATTTACGAAATTCCATGAAAACGACTGGCCAGTGTAAACAGAACATTCAAGAAAAGTCATGCAGCCAAGTTCATGCCAAAAGTTTTTGAACGTTCTAAAAACTTAAGATAGTGCAACATCTATGTAGTGTCTGTTGTTGATCTTTTATCAGCTATTCAATGGGCGTGTCTATCCATTGCCTTAAACCAGAACCACAACAAACACTATTAACACCCGCTCGCGGGAGCGTTCTGATCGCGCGCGCGCGCACACGCACGCACACGCACACACACACACACACACACACACATACACACTGAGATAGCGCAGGAAATAAATTACATTTATTAAGGCTAACTAGAGAGACACTCCAGAATTTCACCATTACAATAATATATGGTCTAACCGAATGAAAACCCGTTTTCTGAGCTAGTCCTGTCAACCAATGAATTGATCCCATTCAGAAAAAATTATAGTTATGTTTTAGAGGAGTAAAGACTTACTTGAATGATTTCAATCCATTTATCCAGTCATATAGCCTACCTTTGCATTTGCATCTGTGATTGCGTCTTTAGTTCAGCGGACACTTGCACAATATATGCAGTTAACATTTGATTGATTCCTCATTAATGTGTTTGAGAAAATAAGGACTGCTTGCCTGCCAACTGTCTCGGTCTAAAAATAACAGAGGGCATTTAGTTGCTACCTGGTCACTCGGTGCAACTGGACTCTTCTGAAGGGCATTGTACCACATCATGAATGATTGAATACACCAAACAATTTACATAAGTCAAGGTGTGATGCAACACTCTAATTGGTTGGACTTGTGAAATCGAATAGCAGGTCCTGTTTGGATAGATTCCAGCGTGTTGTCCCAGTCCCATCAGCGGCCGTGCGAAGTGAATGGAGCAGTACTGTATAGCGCAGCCGGTTACAGTGGCCCAGACCTGACTCACCAATGTTCTACACCGAGAAGGGATGTGTGGTTGGCATCATTCTTTCGCTAATTAGTGTAATACCAAATTAGCTCCAAATATAATTAATATTGGTTTAGCTTATCATAATAAAAGAGCCAGATACAAACTAATAATGCATATTTTGGGCTGCCATAAAACCGTAATACCTTTTGTATAAAAAATAATGACAGATACATTTAACGTTTAAGGTTTAATTGAATAGTAGCCTATACACATTTGCAGTTAAAAGATGAATGCCAAGGCATGAGCGTGGAAGAGAGGCCGCCATACTGACCTGGAAGGAAAAGCTGCAAGTCCAACATCTCAAGGGAATCACTCTGACAGCTTGATTTAATATAGAGACTATGGGGCGTTTTAAAAGAGACAAATAAGAGGGCTGGGAGGAGAGAGTAGCATGCAACATTGTATACTGAGGAATAACAATGAAAACTAAGGGTTAAAATCAGGTTAAATGATGAGCAATGGCAGTTGCCACTGATGTGATCCATGCAGAGAAATGAGAAGGGCTTATTGACCCTTAATCGACTATGAAAAGGCTGGGAGGAGTTAAAGCAAATAACGTGTCCCCTTTACAGAGGAATTTTCACTATCACTAGCTACATCACATACAGTAGATACTATTATTGTTCCTGCTTACAATGTCAAAATACTGTTCTTATTTTTTGAAGGATCCTCCTTTATGTCTTTCGGTATTTTCCAATACATATGTCCACAGCTAAATGTTATTTTGACTCCATCTGTCAACAAATAAATTATGAACAGCACTGAGTATTTGCACTCCCCCCCATGCACTTCCTGTCAGGTCTCTTATTAAATAGGACATTTAAGGACCAATTCATCTTAGATGGGTAATGGCCAATTTAACTTCTAGTGACAAGAATTTAATCATCTTAGGTTACACAGATAATGAAAGAGCACTGTGTGTGTGTGTGTCAACATCCCAATGTAATACTGGGTACTTGTGTTCTATCGATCTGGAGGAATGGATGCTGCTTTTATGGGAAAGTGACACCATTAAGTAATTATTCAGATATTGTCAACCTTAAAAGCATGGAGGAGAAGGGGGAGGAGGAGAAGGAGGAGGAGGAGAAGGAGGAGGAGGAGAAGGAGGAGGAGGAGAAGAAGGAGGAGGAGGAGAAGGAGAAGGAGGAGGAGAAGGAGGAGGAGGAGAAGGCCTGGGCCATACAGGGATAATTGTCAATGGCATAATAACACAGTAAGTATTCCGTAGCTCTTGTTTTAATATTTAGTTGGTGTGGTATGAGAAAAACATAAAAACACACTAGCCAACACATTCTCTTCTCAACCAGCAGTTATATCATTAGAAATATTTATATATTCTGAACTCTATATTCAATTGACAGTATGTATTGCTCCAGGAATGGTCAGATATCCTATTGTAGATGACCTCGTGTGTGTGTGTGTGTGTTATATCCTACTGTAGATGACCTCGTGTGTGTGTGTGTGTGTGTGTTATATCCTACTATAGATTACCTTGTGTGTGTGTGTGTGTGTGTTATATCCTACTGTAGATTACCTCGTGTGTGTGTGTGTTATATCCTACTATAGATGACCTCATGTGTGTGTGTGTTATATCCTACTGTAGATTACCTTGTGTGTGTGTGTGTGTTATATCCTACTATAGATGACCTAGTTTGTGTGTGTGTGGGTTATATCCTACTGTAGATG
The DNA here is from genome assembly GCF_034236695.1 of Oncorhynchus nerka. NCBI lineage: Eukaryota > Metazoa > Chordata > Actinopteri > Salmoniformes > Salmonidae > Oncorhynchus > Oncorhynchus nerka. Next base: position 84,614,121 of record NC_088423.1, read on the forward strand.
ACCTCGTGTGTGTGTGTGTGTGTTATATCCTACTATAGATGTCCTGGTTTGTGTGGGGGGCTGTTACAGAAAGCACAGATAAGAGAACTGAACAGGGTTGAACTCCTATATCAGCCAAGAATCAGGTCACCAGAGCACAGGGGAGGCAACAGAGATATTGCGTGTGTGCGTGTCTGTCTGTCTGTGTTTCTGTATGTGTGTATTCATTTATATGTGTGTGTGTTTATGTGCATGTATGTGCATCCGTGCATATGTGTGTACAGCTCACCGGGCTGGTGGCCAGACTGCATGGGATCACCTGGAACACACACAGAGTACAGTCAGTCACTCTGGTCCCACTGCCGACAGTGTCAGAGCGTCGTAAATCACCCAGCCCCACCCACCATAAATCTAGCGCAAAAACAAAACACACAAACGTCCATTAAGAGGAGAAATAAAGGTCAAAGCCACCCACTCAACAATTATTCCCTATAAAACACAGTGAAGGGTTAGCTATACTACATCCCTTTCCACTGAACCAAACTGTTATTAGGCAGTTAGTTGTGAGATACATCATATATTTACCTGTCATTGCTGTGAGGCAATGAGGCATTGAGGAAGAGTCACTTAGTGAAGGGAAAAAACAACCGCATCAAAGATAAGCATCAAAGAAAATGATAGGTTAGACGCTCTGGTACGCCTATTCATGTCAGGGTTGGGGTCAATCTCATGTCTGTTCAGGAGAGGTTTTTAAATTTTACATTTACATTACATTTAAGTCATTTAGCAGACGCTCTTATCCAGAGCGACTAAATGGTATCAAATGAATCCAACTCTGACTCATATCTCAAAACCACTGACTGAAATAGTATTGCTGAATGAATCACCTTGTATTCGTGGGATGGCCTGCCTCCATTGTTACAGT